>NC_037673.1:42735421-42792133 GCF_003255815.1 Theropithecus gelada | reverse complement strand
TTTTTTTTTTGAGACGGAGTCTCGCTCTGTCGCCCAGGCTGGAGTGCTGTGGCCGGATCTCAGCTCACTGCAAGCTCCACCTCCCGGGTTCCCGCCATTCTCCTGCCTCAGCCTCCCGAGTAGCTGGGACTACAGGCGCCCGCCACCGCGCCCGGCTAGTTTTTTGTATTTTTTAGTAGAGACGGGGTTTCACCGTGTTAGCCAGGATGGTCTCGATCTCCTGACCTCGTGATCCGCCCGTCTCGGCCTCCCAAAGTGCTGGGATTACAGGCGTGAGCCACCACGCCCGGCCAAAATTTGAGCTCTTTAGAGAGAAACACCACAGTTTCCCTCACCCCTAGTACACACATTGTGACAACTATGAGTCCACCCTGATTAAAGGAAAAGGTATAATTTGACAAAGCTGGAGAAACATAGATAGCACTGGTTACTGCATAGAATCAGTAAATATGCTGACTCTAACTTGAAGCACTGTTTTGCACTATAAGTAGAACTAACTCTCTAGAGGTTCAATTTCTCCAGAGGATGATATGGTACTCTCAGCAATGATAACTTTACTTCTAGGAACGTATGCTGCAGTGCAGTCCTTATGCATTAGTGGTTATGGGTTATATGATACAATATAGTCTATAAACTGGATGCTGCTTTTAAAAGAAGACAGTATTTTCCAATAAAGAGGGGGAAATGTCCCAAAACAGTAATAACTGACAAGTTATTTCTCCCTCTATACAATTTCTTTGAAGGAAAGTAATATTCATGTTTGCCTTTGCATAAAAACAAAAATATACTCCAAAATATATAAATAGTAGTAACTTATCATTTGGGAGGTTGGGAAAAGGAAGGTATAAGTTCTGATTTCACTTTATGCCTTACTGTCTCATTTCATTTTTAAAGTAATATGTATTATTTTGATAGTAAAAATGTTTAGGAATAATTTAAAAGTAATAAAAGAATTTTAATGCTAGTCACTTTAAAAAATTACACTAGGTATTGTTGATGGAAAAAATACTAGATGATAGCTACTCTACGAAGAGTTTTATTTATACTATTCCATTTGGTTAGGTGCCATTATTTTGTCCACACCATAGGTAAGGACGTGTAGTTTACATAATTCAAGTAATTAGTCAGCATGAAGGGAGGCTCAGCAAGTCTTTATCTGGGTAATCTGGTTTCCCACTGGGAAACCCCACACCTCTGTGTTATCACCACCTAGCACTGTGCACTCTTTCTCTCTATACTTACCCCATTTCTATCAAACACCATCTAGGTATTAATAAGACTAATTTGTTTGCAAAATAAATTTTGTCTCTTTAAACTTGGCCTAATTATTTACACAAGTGCAGCAGGAATACTGATTTACCACATAGGCTCTCTTTAAGTTGGCTTACCTGGACATTTTCATAAGGAATCTCAACTTAGACTTTTAAAAGTGTCCAGATGCTAGGAAACCAAACCAGGATCTTGCTATCATACTTTGCCTGCAATACCTAGAAATTTGATGAATTCTCCTTTTCTTAAGGTCCTCCAGATATCCTGATGTTCCTGGTCCTGTCAGGAAGTGACATTTCTTACTCACCTGAGAGGAAAGGAACCCTTTAAGCCAGGACAGTTTTTCATGTCTGAGTGTGCTGTTTCTGTTCCTAAAAACCATAAAAGAAATAAAACAGTGATATTACATTCAACAGGGTAACTCTAAATCCTTGTTCTACCAGTGGAAATATAATATCTCTAGGGATTAAGCCTGATCTCCAGAATTTTCCCAAGACATAGGAAAATAACATCCAGATATTTTTAAAAAGTACCTGCAAGATGAGCTGAGGGTCTCTCAGTATACAGGAAACTGTCACAAGGTGTGCCTTTTTTCTTTTGAAGCAGCAAAAGAAGTTCTCATAATTCCCAAGGCTTTGCGCAAAACATAAGAGATATGGCCCAGCTTTGTAGCTGTTGTCATGCTACCTTACATGCATGTAAATCTGTTAAGGCTAACTCAATATTAGTGTTCTCTTTCTATTGGGTACTCAGGGGCCTTTTTGTTGTCAGGATTGTTTTATTTCTTCCACAGTGGATATATTATTCTCCTTTCTTTCCTTCTAAATGGATTATTCTTAGAAGCAGTCATAGATAGGGCTTCCCAGAAGCTGGTTCCATGTGATCAAGCAAACAGTTGTGTTCAGGGTGGGTTCAGTTCCTAGAACCTAATGTTCATACAAGTAGTAGGGGATTCTCTTTTTAAAAAAGATGGTTGGGTGCAGTGGCTCACGCCTGTAATCCCAGCTCTTTGGGAGTCCAAGGCAGGTGGATCACTTGAGGTCAGGAGTTCAAAACCAGCCTGACCAACATGGCAAAACTCTGTCTCTATTAAAAATACAAAAATTAGCCGGGCGTGGTGGTGGGCACCTGTAATCCCAGCTACTGGGAGGCCGAGGGACAAGAATCACTCGAATCTGGGAAGTGGAGGTTGCAGTGAGTCAGAATCACGCCACTGCACTCCAGCCTGGGCAACAGAGTGAGACTCCAACTCAAAAAAAAAAAAAAAAAAAAAAAAAGAATAAAAAATTCTGGTACAAAATTACAGACCTGTTTGAAGGACTCCTAAAAGCTAAACTTTCTTATCTGCATGGTAAATTTGCCTGTGGCCTTGCATGATATCCCATATGGGCCAGTGAGCTATCAGAGCATTGAATTGCCCCTTACTCCTTTCTGTTCCACTTCCTCTCCTAACTTCCACTTTCTCAAAAAAAAAAAAATTTTTTTTTTTATTAAAAAGTCTCATATAAGTTTTCACTTTAGCTAATGCTGCCTGGGGAAGCCAGACCAAAAAAAATATGCTGCTCTGCTTACCTTATATGCCTTCACTTTTTCCTCTGCCGTTTGAATCCCCAATAATTCAATCTGTATTGAAAAGATAATGAGGATGCCTACAAACGTGGAATAATTCAGATTAATATTGACCTTTGAATAGCCTGAATGAAACCTCTTGCCAGAAATTTAAAAGTCCGCCTGAGTGGGGCAGAAAAATACATTAAAAGGCCTTTTTAAGTATCAAGCAGGTATGAATATTTATAAGCCCATTTTGTTTATTACTCTTGTCAGTTTCCCATTTTTGGTCAGCCAATGTCTCTCATGATCACAGATGTTAAAAATTATGAGTAGTGTATTAGCATACTGAATCCAGCAATATATATATTTTAAAAGCACATCATGATACAGTAGGATTTACTCCAGGAACTCACAATTGAAAATCAGTCAATATTATTCACCGCATTAACTGTAAAAATAAATAAAACTGCATGATAGTATCAGTAGATGTAGAAAACCTTTTTAAAAGTTAACCTCTCTTCATTATTAAAACAAAAAATATCTTAACAAATAGAAAAAGTGGATTCTCTCATTTATTTAATAGTATATCTATAAGAGATATACACTTAATATTCCACTTTGAAAGAAATAAAAATGTCTTACCCCAAAATATATTTCTTTGACATATTTTAAGATGGCTGTCAGAGGCAGCAAAAGAAGTAGCCTTGCAATGCCATTGTGTGTGGGAAAAATTTGCATCTGTAGAAAATCTGCCTTGATATATACAGGCCTTCTCTTTTCCAGATGTAGGAAGGATTAATGAGAGCCTGACACATTTAAAGGTCTTAAGGAAACAATTCTCTGAGGGATGCTATCTGTGAGATTTCATGCACATAACAAGACTACTATTGCTAGCAGACCTCATCTTCTCTCCCTCCTATAACCAGTTCTGCCATGATCCACTTCTTTCTGTAACCTCAAGCTGGTATATAAGCTCTTGCACCTCACTGGGGGGTTGGGCAATCATACATTTTGTATGTGTTTTCCCCTGTTAATCTTCTGTTTTTGTGAGTTGATTTTACAACAAACTTTCAGAGTGCTAAGAGAAAGATTTCCCTTGGCCCCTAGAAATTTGGTGTTGTAATCAGGAACCCAAAGTTTGGCTCTTTTGGAAGTCCACAGTTAAGGAAAACCAGGAGCTGATCAGCCAGCCTAAGGATAAGAATTTCTTACCAGTCAGATTCCAGGCCCCTCTCTGTGGAATGTGGTCAAGTAGATAGTAAATATCACTCTTGGTTCATTTTTCCTGTCCAAAATCTTGACTGATGGGAGAAAAGGATTTGTGTGACCAGTGCTGGTGTATTGACTCTGGTGTACTTTCTGGTACTTTGTGGTATGAATCATATTGTTTCATCCATTTCCTCCTAGAGTAGTCTTTTCTTTGTCTTTCTCTTTCTGTGTTGTTCTGTCATAAAGAGGTGTACAGGTTGAGGTTTTTCTCTTATCTCGTTTTGTTTTGTTTTGTTTGAAATGGAGTATCGCTCTGTTGCCCAGCCCGGAGTGCAGTGGTACGATCTTGGCTCACTGTAACATCTACCTCCTGGGTTTAAGCAACTCTCCCACCTCAGCCTCTCAAGTAGCTGAGATTACAGCTGCGTGCCACCATGCCTGGCTAATTTTTGTATTTTTAGTGGAAACGGGGTTTCACCATGTTGGCCAGGCTGGTCTCGAACTCCTGACCTCAAGTGATCTGCCCACCTTGGCCTCTCAATGTGCTGGGATTACAGGCGTGAGTGTTTTGTCTTGTTTTTTAAGAGACAGCGTCTTACTCTGTCACCCAGGCTGGAATGCAGTGGTGCAATCATAGTTCACTGTAACTTCAAACTCCTGGGCTCAAGTCATCCTCTTGCCTTAGCCTCCCCAGTAGCTAAGACTACAGGCACATGCCACCATGCCCAGCTAATCTTTTAAAAATATTTCTGTAGAGATGGGTCTCTCTACCTGCCCAGGCTGCTCATGAACTCCTGGCCTCTCAAAGCACTAGGATTACAGGTGTGAGCCACCATGCTCGGCCTGAAATAATCAATATGCCAGAGGTATATTGATATATTGGCATATTGGGGTGGTGTATTCTGGTCTCTTACAGTCGTATTTTGAGGGAGTGTGTCCAGAATAATCAACTCAGAATTTAGGTTGGTATCTTGAACTGGAGTATTAGGGAGAAGAGACACAGTAAAATCTCACACACACACACACACCCCTATATTAGAAGACGGGCCTTAAATTCACACTAAAAGTTGATTTCACACTGAATGGTAAAATTACATTTATCTATTCAGCCACAGGCAGAGCTATACAAACTCAAACTTCCCTAAGTGAGGCTGTGCATCTATAAAATGGAACTGAGAAGCAAGCCCAGTACAAAGCATGCGCTCACCGCAGTTTTCAGTTGAGAATGAAATCAGATAAAGCACAAAATACAGTTGGCACAGTGTCTCACAAATAATGATTTTTGTGCCATGAACCACTCAATATGTGAGGAGAAGTAAAAGATGAGGCAAGAAGCTGAAAGTATTTATGATAAATTGCACCTTATAAAAAACCAGAGGAGTGAGGAACATTATTTTGCCACTTGCCCAACCATTTCAATGTATTGAACTACATTGTGAAAAAGCAAATATGATCATATAGAACCCAGTAGTTCAAGACCAGACTGGCCAAAATGGCAAAACCCCTCTCTACTAAAAATACAAAAAAATTGCTGGCCGTTGTGGCTGGTGCCTGTAATCCCAGCTACTTGGGAGGCTGAGGCATCAGAACAGTTTGAACCCAGGAGGCAGAGGTTGCAGTGAGCTGAGATGGTACCACTGCACTCCAGCCCGGGCAACAGAGCCAGACCCTGTCTCTAAATAAATAAATATTAAAAAATCACAACTCCAATCTCCATGCAATTTCTAAGAGGTAAAGGCACTTAAGTTTTAAAATAAAGGAGTGGATACCTGAATTTAATCAATTCTAGGGTAAATATTTTTCTCACTTTAGTGTCTCTGAAACAGGTATGTATTTTTACAGGGGTGGCCTCCTACCATTATGATACTTTAATTTGCAGCATTTTCCCCTGTTAATGGTGTAGGTAATAATGTCTCTGGTGACCCCTTCTTAAAGAGTTCCTAATCCTGGCTTTATTTTTATTTCATTTTATTTTTTTGAGACAAAGTCTCACTCTGTCACCCAGGCTGGAGTGCAGTGGTGCCGTCAAGGATCATCTTTCACTGCAGCCTAGACCTCCTGGGCTCAAGAGATCCTCCCACCACAGCCTCCCGGGTAGCTGGGGCTACAGGAACCCGCGACCACATCTGGTTAATTTAAAAAATTTTTTTGTAGTGGCAGGGTCTTGCTATGTGCTTCGGGTGGTCCTAAACCCCTGGGTTAAAGTGATCCTCCCGCCTGGGCCTCCCAAAGTGCTGGGATTACTGGAGTGAACTATGGCTCCCGCTCAGCTTTTCCACTAAAATGCTCTGCTGGCGGGAAATAAGGAGTGCGAAGCAGTGGGTGGGGCTTTTCTTTTACAAAGGCTCTGCCTGGGCTGTTACTTCTGGTGAAGTGCTTGTAACTTTTTAGGTGGAAACGATGCCATTTTTTCCTTTATTCTCCCGTCCCTAAGACCAGGAGGCAATTGGAGGATCCTCAAATACCAGGGAGAAACCAGCTAGCAGAAGTAGTATAGTGGGAGGGGAAGGCCAAGGCAAATGCCTTAGGAGTGGATGAGAATTGCGACTTCAAATTGGTCTCCTGACCTGTAAAGGCCCTTTTCTATGCTCCTCTGGACCTGTCCTCTGCCCAGGTTCATCTAGAAAAGGATGGAATTGGTTGCATGGTATCTTCTGGGTGAGGTTGGGAGATGATGCGGGAACGCTCCCGGTAGGGTCTGTAGGTCCCTCGTGAGGATTTCATGGGATGTGTAGATTTTTGGGGAAATGTGAAAGATTAGAGGAAAGGGACGTTTTTCTTCCGGGCAGAGGCAGTTCCATATTTCCCATGGGAAAGGAATTTTAGCTGCACTCTGACTGAAAAGTGGGAAACAGAGAATTCAAGCGCTTGACTATTCGCCTGCTTTGCATTTCCCGAAAGAGAGAGAAAACATCAGTGATCCATTAAAAAACAAACATAGTGATCAAGGGTATAGGAAAGTGGACAGCAGTTTGAGATGTTCACTGGCCTTGGAGAGGGAGCGGACCTCTGCCATCAATGCCACTTCCTGCGCTGGAGTCTTGCAGTCCATTTTTCTCTCCTACTCTCTTCCATCGACAATCCCCAAATATCAAGGATATCTGACAGTTAATCATCAGAATAAACGAGTGGTTCCCACAGAATTACATCCCGCAGGAGAGGTACGGGACCGAGAGAGTCGGGGGTCAGGCCTGAAGGCGCGGTCAAAAAACGCTAGGCCGAGTTTCCAGTTTGGAAGGGAAGCAGTTGTCCGCCCCTCCTGTAGGATCCTGAGAGCTCTGGACTGGGAGGAGACTCTGGGACCGAGGGGTGGCCTGGGAAAGTCCCGCCGCCACGGAGGTTGGAAGGGCTGTTTCCTGCGCAGGAAGCTGTTGGCGATCAGAATGGATTTTACTTTGTTCCTGGAACCAGCCCCATCCGCTTGGTTCTGGGCCCCTAAACCGCCTCCTCTTCTCAGGCACTATGCACTGAGTTGAATGCAGGAACAATACAGACTTCCCACCCAGAACGGAGACTCACGCCTGTGATTCTAGCACTTTGGAAGGCCCTGGCGGGCGGATTGCTTGAGCTCAGGAGTTCGAGAACAGACTAGGCAACAAAATGAGACCCTGTCTCTACGAAAACTACAAAAAATTAGTCGGGTGTGGTGTCGCGCACCTGTGGTCCGAGCTGCTCCACCGGCTGAGGCGGGAGGATAGCTGGAGCCCAAGAAGGCCAGGCCGCACTGAGTCGTGATCACGCCACTGCAGCAGCCTGGGCAACAGAGCACGAGAAAGAAAAGGAAAGCAAAGAAAAGAAAAGAAAGAAGAAAAAAAGGAAAGAGAAAGAAATGAAAGAAGAAAGAAAGAAAGAGAGAGAGAAAGAAAAATACAACAGACTTCCCTAAGCCCGAGAAAACAGCCTTGGGAATCTAGAGTGAGTAGAGGCCGCAGGACTTTGGTAGCACGGAAAGCACAGTGGGTCCATCGCTGCACCGCTCCTTTCCCGGTGCCGGCGGTTTCTTTCTTTCGTTCTTTCTTTTTTTTAGAGACGGAGCTCACTCTGTCTCCCAGGCTTGAGTGCAGTGGCGCGATCTTGGCTCACTGCAACCTCTGCCTCCTGGATTCAATCCTCCTGGATTCTTCTGCCTCAGCCTCTGTAGTAGCTGGGATTATAGGTGCCTGCCACCACGCCCGGCTAATCTTTTGTATTTCAGTGAGATAGGGTTTCACCTTGTTGGCCAGGCTAGTCTCCTGACCTCAAGTGATGCGCCCACCTCGGCCTCCCAAACTGCAATGATTACAGGCGTTAGCCGCCGCGGTCGGCCGTGGCGCCAGCGGTTTCTCACTGCCATTGTTACTCCTTTGTCGGCGACAGCGGACGCTCTCCAGCGGCGTCAACATTCTTTGCACCAAAAGTTGTTTTTTGCAACAGCACAGGCATTTGCTGCGGGCAAGTGCTTGCAGGATCCCAGCGCCGCTGGTCCTCTCCCCAACAACTACGTGAGTGTCCCCCGCCCCACAATCTAATCGGTGTATGGAGCCAGAGGTTTCCCTGCGGCACTCTTTCGCCGGTAGCGTCCAGCGAAGCCGGGGAATCCGCTGGCAGCAAGGTTGGTTTCACTGAGTCCGGAGTTTCTCGGCACCTGCACTGCTCTGCGCTCTGTGCTGGCCCAGGCAGGTCTCAGTACCACTATGTGCAGGGTAAAGGCATTTGTCTGTTGTGGGTAGGAGAGCTGTTATGAGAGGACTAAAAGTTTCTAGTAGAGCCCAACTGGCGGTTTCTTGATCGTATAACCACTAGTTTCGCGGAGCTGGATGTACTTCAGTGGCAGTGTATGTTTCTCTGTGGCATCCCCACAGCTTCCGTCCAAACTGCGGTGTTTCGCTGGCACCACTGCCACGTAGGTCAAGTTCTTCAGTGGCTGCGCGGTTCCCTGCACCGAAGTCACCTGCTTCTGATCCGCGCTTTCTCCCGGATGGCCGACCAGTTTTCTGCTGGTTGTGCTAGATATAGTTTCCTGGTCTCCGTGCGCCGCTTTCTCCATCCAAGACCCTCTAGTGCCGGTATCACGGTCGCAGCACCCGGGGTTTCCATTGGCTCTTTTGCCAGTGGCGCGGAGTCGGCGATTTTTCTGTCTCAGCACTTGTCGTACGGAGTTTCTCGGTGGCCGAACCTCTCTTTTTTCTCAGAATCGGTGGTTTCTTGGTGACGGCGCGAATCTTGTCCTTGACAACCCCGCCGGCTGGCGTCACTCGCAGGCTCCCGGCACCGCCATTTCGCCAGCCGAGGTCTCTTGGTCGCAGCACAGCTCGTTGGTCTGCGCCTCCATTTTCTCAATGGCCGCAGCACCCAGGTTGCCGATCTGAGGGATTCAGAGTCGCAGCTGCCCCAGTTGCGCCGAGCCTGGCGTTACCGGGCGGAGGCGGCGCTGGGCTGGCGGAGCCCACCCCTCCTCGGAGCCGGTGGCAGGGGAGCTGCCGGGGCGCCGTCTCTTCCCAGCGCCGCCGCACGGCCTCCGGCTCAGTCTCCAGAACCCAGTCCGGTGGCTGCGCCGCTCGAGTTTCTGTGACAGGACCCCATGGTTTCCGGAGTCGTTGGCTTCTTGGTCCTAGCAGGTTTCGATTTCGCGGGGCCTGCGATTTCTATCCCTTGTTCAAGTCGTGCAATAGTCACAATGTGATTTCTCAGCCCAAGCAAATTCCGACTTAGGACAAACACCAGTCTGGCCCTGGCTGCGATTTCTAGGTAGTAGGAAGTTACTGTTTGGTGGTAACGAGGCTGAGTCACCCTATGACTCATATCTCAGCAACTCCGGGTTTCCTGTAGCCTCGAAATTCGAATCCTAACAACCCCGGGTTAGCCCCGCCTCAAGTTTCTTAGTCATTGCAAGTTCTGGTTTCCTACTAGTAAGCTCTGCTTTAGTTGTGTAGGAGACATTTAACTCCTGTAGAAATCTGGGTACCAGCGAATGCGGTTTATTATTTTATTTTATTTTATTTTATTTTTATCTTTTTCTGGCTTAGCGATGACCTGTTTAGCAGGGCCTGGGAGCTCTTATACTAAGTTTGGTTTCACAATACAGGGCCCCGGCTTAGCTAAGCTTGTGTTTTTTAAACTCCTCTGGAAGTCAGGAAATGCAGGCAAACGCGATTTTTCAGTTTTGCCAAGCCCCATTTGACAATAGCGAGTCTCGCCGAACGCGACTTTTTTTTTTTCTACGATTTTATAGTCTAAGCTAAACAGTTTTAACCGTGACTGTTATTTCTTTATTTAATTTTATAGGAAATTTAGACTTAGTTGTAACATGTACCGATTTAGATAGGATAGAGATATCCTAATCGTAGGATTGCATTACAAACATTTGTAATTTCTTCTTTGTAGGAATGGTTCTCAGTAATTTTCGCTTATTTTTAAATTGTCTTTCTGTGTCTTGCTCTGCGAACGATGTTACTGATGTGCTTGCCTTTCATTTCTATTTGCATTTTAGGCTTCTATTATTTTTACATTGTATTTCTATTTAAATGTTATGGTTTTTTTTCTACTAATTTTAAATGTCTCAGCTTCGTGCTCCTTGACTTGCATGCTCAGGACGCGGGGAGCCGATCTCGGTCTCAGCCTTGCTGCTGCCAGGTCCCAGGTTCTGTCTGGCGACTCCGCTTCTTACGCGGAGCTGTGGGTTTTGCGTCAGCGCTTTTTTGCCAGTAGCGCCCACTGGGCGTTTTCTCAGTTGGTGCACCAGTCTTAGCGCCCAACAGGACGTTTCACGTTCGCGGGGCCGTAATTCTCTGTACTGTCTCTTTCTGCGTCCTAGCAACGCTAATATCTCGTAGGAACTTCCTGAACCCCTTTTTACGGTGCAGACCGGTGACTGCACCCAGCCGCTGTGCTCTCTAGTAATTCCACAATACCGTTAGTCGGGGCTTTTTCTCTCACAACACATTAAAACGGATTAAAACACATTAAACGACTTAAAACACAATAAGATGCCACAACACATTTTTCTGTCACAACACATTTAAACACTGTCAGTTCATTTCTCCAGAGAGGACTCCTATCTAAGAGCCCGCAGTTTCTTTCTAGCAGCACCATTTATGGCACCTAAATGGACATTTGTTTGGCAACACCACGGCAATCCGCTGGGTGCCTGCTCTTGCTGAGTCCCAGAGCCGCCAGATTCTTGTTAGCGAGGTCCTTAGTAGTGCTGAGCCCTAGCGGACAGTTTCCTGGTGGCAGCAATGCTCATTTCCCGGACACAGACGGTTCTTGGCCCCTGAAGCGCTCTTTAATCCCTGCATTCTGTAGGGCTACTTCTCTATACGGTTTGCTTAGTGTCTGTTTCATTTCGGTTTCTTTTCCCGGTATATTTTTCCGTCGGAATTACGGTTTGTTTTGGTTCTATGTACTTTTAAAAATTTTATCGTTTTTCATTTGTTTACTAATTTTCGTGCATTTATTACTATTGAGTTTCATATTTGGCTTGCCTCTGCCCACGAGCTCCGGAGACATAAATACCCAGGCTGATGGTAGTGCTGAAGTGTAATACAGTAAGGTTAAACTTCCTGCAATTGATAACTGTACTGTGCTACTGTGTAAGCTTATGTAAGACAATATCCCTGTTCTTAAGAAATGCACACTAAATATTAAAGTTTACAGGCCATAATTTGCATAATCTTTTTACAATTAAAAAAAAAATTTGTTCTGTTCCCCAGGAGAGTGCAGTGGTGTGATCTTGGCTCACTGCAACCTCTGCCTCCTGAGTTCAAGCAATTCTTCCACCTCAGCCTCCCAAGTAGCTGGGATTACAGGTGCATACCACCAAACCCGGCTAATTTTTGTAGTTTTAGTAGAGATGGAGTTTTACTATGTTGATTATGCTGGTTTTGAACTCCTGACCTCTGGTGATCCACTCGCCTAGGCCTCCTAAAGTGCTGGGATTACAGGTGTGAGCCATTGTGGTGTCCCCAAATTCTTTAAAGAGAGGAGGAGAGGGAATATGGATAAAAGGTATGCTGCGGCCAGCCGGGTGTGGCGACTTAAACCTGTAATCCCAGCACTTTGGGAGGCAGAGGAGGGAGGATCGCCTGAAGTTGGGAGTTCGAGACCAGTCTGGCCAGCATGGTGAAACCCCGTCTCTACTAAAAATACAAAAACTAGCCAGGCGTGGTGGCTTATGCATGTAATCACAACTACTCAGGAAGCTGAGGCAAGAGAATCACTTGAACCCGGGAGGTGGAGGTTGCAGTGAGCCAAGATTGCATCATTGCACTACAGTGAGATTCTGTCTAAAAAAAAAAAAAAAGAAAAAAGAAAGTATGCTGGATTTCTGTGGTTCCTTCTTGCATTTTTTCTTGTAAATTTTAAAGTTAAAAATGTAACATAAGGACTGTATATTCATTATCTTCAATTTTCACATCCCAGTGAATCCTGTATAATGAATCTTTCATTCCACAATTTCATTTTCCTATTACCACAAATGTCAACCTCTCTTTAGCATTTTATATAGCAAATGTATTTCTTCAACTTCCATGACATGTCACTATCCTTTTCTTTTGCTTCAGCAAACACTCAGTCTGTTTGCTCTGGCACATCATCTTTCTTTGTCCAAGCTCTGAAATGCCCCAGGGTGAAATATTTTGCTTTGCTAAATATTTTGGAGTAATTTTATACTTGCCAGTGGAACCTGTATTATCAACGTTGGTGCATAAAATGAATGCACAAAAAGGGGTAGTTGAGAAGAGTTTTAATAAAGTAACTGACTTCTTACAATGAGCATTTGTGGACAGGTTAAAGGAAACAAACAAAAGGTAGGGAGCACTCCAGACCTTGCACCAGAAGAAAGCGTTACCATTCTTAACTAAGTAGGAGCAATAGAATGAGTGGTGTTAGAGAAAGCAAGCAAGTTCTGGAAGGGCCACTCCACATTTTTTTTGGCCTTTTTTCCCCTCTGTCACCCAGGCTGGAGTGCAGTGGTACAACTATAGCTTATTGCAGCCTCTGCCATCCCAGCTCATGCAATCTTCCTTCCTCAGCCTCCCAAGTAGCTGTGGCTACAGGTACACGTCACCACACCTGGCTTATTTATTTATTTTTATTTATTTTTTATGAGATGGAGTTTTGCTCTTGTCGCCCAGGCTGGAGTACAATGGCACAATCTTGGCTCACTGCAACCTCTGCCTCCTGGGTTCAAGTGATTCTTCTGCTTCAGCCTCCCGAGTAGCTGGGATTACAGGTGCCTAGCACCACGCCCGGCTACTTTTTGTATTTTTTTAGTAGAGATGGGGTTTCATCACGTTGGCCAGACTGGTCTTGATCTCCTGACCTCAGGTGATCCACCCGTCTCGGCCTTTCAAAGTGTTGGGATTACAGGTGTGAGCCACAGTGCCCAGCCTAATTTTTTTATTCTTCGTGGAGACAGGATCTATTACCGAAGTTGGTTTTGGTGCCTCAACTCAATCAGAAGCTTGGGGGCAAAAGTAGCTCTCCAGTGAGGTCCATAACAGTTACTTCTTGCAGCATAGAGCTGGTTGAAGACTGGTAAGCAGCTCTAGAGAGGCAAACTGATGTTAGCTAGCAGTGTCTTTATATTGATCAATGTATTCACGAAAATAACTTTTTTTTTTTTTTTTTTTTTTTGAGAAGAGTCCTTGCTCTGTCACCCAGGTTGGTATGCAGTGGCCTGATCTCGGCTCACTGCAACCTCCACCTCCCGGGTTCAAGTGATTCTTGTGATTCAGCCTCCTGAGTAGCTGGGATTAGTGGTGTGCACCACCACGCCTGGCTAATTTTTTGTATTTTTAGTAGAGATAGGGTTTTGCTATGTTGGCCAGGCTGGTCTTGAATTCCGGGCCTCAAGTGATTCATTCACCTTGGCCACCCAAAGTGCTGGGATTACAGGAGTAAGCCACCCCACCTGGCCCACAATGGTAACTTTTAAAAATGATTTTTAAAAAACTCTATACTCAAATTCAACAAATTAGATAAAATGGATCAACCATGCAAGATCCACAGTCATCATTAATAATATTGATTTTATGGTAAAAATAATCTTCCAAAAAACAAACCTAGAGTTTCTTACAATTTCAGTGACTAATTTTTACCAAATATTTAAAGATTAAACAAGTTGAATTCTACATGATTCATTCTAGTAAATAAAAGAATATGGAATACTTCCCAATTTATTTTATGAGATCCACACTTTCCTGGCACACACAGCACACTAAGAGAAAACTACCGACCAATATTGCACCTAAGCATAGATGCAGAAATCCTCACCAAAATATAACAAATAGCAGTCAGAAATACATGTTAAAGAACAATACCATGCCTTGGGTCCGGCACGCTGGCTCATGCCTGTAATTCCAGCACTTTGGGAGGATGAGGCGGGCAGATCATGAGGTCAGGAGATCGAGACCATCCTGGCTAACACAGTGAAACCTGGTCTCCACTAAAAAAAAAAAAAATACAAAAAATTAGCCAGGCGCGGTGGCGGGCGTCTGTAGTCCCAGCTACTTGGGAGGCTGAGGCAGGAGAATGGCGTGAACCCAGAAGACGGAGCTTGCAGTGAGCCAAGACTGTGCCACTGCACTCCAGCCTGGGTGACAGAGTGAGACTCCATCTCAAAAAAAAAAGAAAAAAAAAGAACAATACTTGCCCAAGTAAGATTATTCCAAATGGTGGGCTGGTTTAATGCTCCAAAGTCAAACAATATAATTCACCTTGTTGATAGCCTAGATGAGAAACACTGTATAATCCTATCAAATGATGCACAAAAAGCACTTAAAATCTACACCATTTATGATTTAAAATTTAAAAACCAACTCTCAACATAGTGGGAATAGAGGGAATTTCCTCAACCAAAAAAAAAAAAAAAAAAAAATCTACAGAAACCTATAGCAAACATTGTATGTAATAATGACAGACTCATTCCCATGGAATCAGGAACAAGGCACAAATATCCACTCTCACCATTTCTATTCAGCAATGTACTGGAATTGTTTGCCAGTGCAATAAGGTGAGAAAATGTGTTAAAAAGCATAAAAATTGGAAGTGAAACAATGGAACTATCCATACTTGCAGAATTTGAGTCTATGTAGAAAATCTTAAGGAGTCTAAAAGAAAAGTTCCAGCACTCATGAGTTTAGCAAGTTCTCAAGATATAACAGTGTAAACCTTCAGAGGGAAAAAGTTCTAGGGCCTTGGAACAAGAGAATTTCCTGCACTAATTTCTCAGGCCTGCTGCTTGTTAACCCATTTCCTGTAGGCCCAGCCTGTGAGTCACCTACCATGCACAACCCCTGGCTGATCCTTCCTTCCAGTCTCTGGATAAGACACACTACCTCTGCCCTGCAATCAGCAAACCTAGGCGACCCAGAGCCCCATGCCAGTCCTGGCACCAGCAACTAGCCACCCCGCCCCTATGCCCCATCCTTACCAAACACCATCAGCAGGAACCCAGGTAACAGGAATTTCACAATTGTGTACTATTTATTTTATTTTATTTTATTTATATTTTTGAGACAGAGTTTTGCTTTTGTTGCCCAGGCTGGAGTGCAATGACACCATCTCGGCTCACTACAACCTCTGCCTCCAGGTTCAAGCGATTCTGCTGCCTCAGCCTACCCAGTAGCCGGGATTACAGGCATGCGTCACCACGCCCGGTTTATTTTGTATTTTTAGCAGAGACGGAGTTTCACCATGTTGGTCAGGCTGTTCTCAGACTTCTGACCTCAAGTGATTACCAGACTGGGCCTCCCAAATTGGTGGGATTACAGGCGTGAGCCAACGCGCTCGGCCACATTTGTGTACAATTTTATTGAGAAGGGGAAAGAAAAAGGCACAAACTGATCTGAAGGCAAAATTTCTTCCATCGTTTGAGAGAACTCAGGTGTTACTGTAACATCTTCTGTTACAAGACGATCGTCAGTGGAAGGATCTCAGCGAAAATCTCAGGGCTCAGGACTCCGAAGGCGGCGGTGGACACATTCTTAGGACGTTTGCCCTCAAGCGCACGCAGTCTGCAGCCAGCAGTCTTGGAACTTCGGTTGGTGGCTTCGGTTAACAGTAGTAGGCTGACACTCTGAAAGGTCTCCTCAGACGGACGTCTCCGGCTCCAGTCGTCTATCCACTAAGCAAGGGGCGAGTTGAGAGGGGTGCTGCGGGGACAGGCGTCCGTTAGGACCCTCTGCAGCCTTCCGCTCTCCAGAGGGCGCCTGCGGCTCCTCCTAGTTGCAGGCGACTGATTCAGAGCGGGCGACTTTGTGCCCCTCCTCAAAGTGTTCTGCGGTTTGGGAAAGAGACCTTTTCGCCGGCAGTTTCAGCAAAGAAGCACTCAGGGAGCGGAAAGTAGGTCGCAGTGGAACCTAGGAGGCCGTCCCAAGAGAGCTCGCAGTGGTAAGGACAGGAAGGGAGCATCCAGGACACCGAATTTACTGAGCTCGGGACTGGAGGCATCTGACCCCGCCGCCTCCTTTGTGGAATCCCAGGCCTGCCAAACTCTGAGGGGAGACAGCAACTCCATCGCCTCAACTCCATCGCGTCCTTCTTTCACCAGTTGACACCGGGTATCTGGGACTCGGAAGTCAACATCTTTTGCGTTTTTATACTCTTCTGGTCTCATGAGCGTCCAAATTAGATTGCAGGGAGGTGGGTGGGAACCTTAATCTTGGGAGCAAATTACATCAAAAGATGGAATTAATGAGATTTACATAAGGTCCTATCATCTGAGATGAAGTTATCTAGATAAATACTTTAAGAATTGAAAAGAAAAAGTACTAATTTCTTGTGCAAGGAAAGCTGTTTTGGGGGACCCTGGTTAGAAAGTTCATTATTGCCTCCAAATGCATTGCTAGTACTGGAGCAGACTGGATCCCCTTCTGCCCCAGAGCAATGCTTGTCAGATGCATAAAGATCCGCATGTGACTGATCTTTATGCATCAGGGTAGTTGCCCATTTTTTAAATCAAAAGATCATTTTTGTGGTATTTCATTATATTGTTCTGTGATATGTTGACCCTTTTTCCATTTTAATTTTAGATTCAGGGGGACATGTGTAGGTTTGCAACAAAAATTTATTGTGTGATGCTGAGGCTTCTATTGACCCCATCACCCAGAGAGAGAGCATAGTCCCCAGTAGGAAGTTTTTCAGCCTCTGCCTCCTTATGTCCCTCCTTCCCTCCTTTTGGAGTCCCCAGTTGTCTATTGTTCTCATCTTTATGTCCCTGTACACTAGGTTTAGCTTGCACTTATAAGTGAGAGGAACATGCAATATTTGCTTCTGCATTAATTTGCTGAGGATAATTGTATCCTTACAGAATAGTTTGAAGTTGAAGTTGGGTAATGTGATGCCTCGGCTTTTTTTTTTTTTTTTTGACCAGGTTTTTCTCTGTAGATCAGGTGGGAATGCAGTGGCATGCACTTGACAGCCTCAACCTGCAGGCTCCCCTCTCAGCCTCCAGAGTAGCTCCAAAGTAGCTGGGAAAACGAGTGTGTGCCCCCATGCCTGGCTAATTTCTTTTTGTAGTTTTTCTAAAGATGGGGTTTCTCCATGTTGGCCAGGCTGGTCATTGGCCAGTTTTTTTTTTCTTTTTTTTTTGAGATGGACTCTCACTCTGTCGCCCAGGCTGAAGTTCAGTGGCATGATCTCCGCTCACTGCAACCTAGACCTCCCGGGTTCAAGTGATTCTCCTGCCTCAGCCTCCTGAGTAGCTGGGATTACAGGCACGTGCCACCACACGTGGCTAATTTTTTGTATTTTTTTAGTAGAGACAGAGTTTCTTTGTGTTAGCCAGGATGGTCTTAGTCTCCTGACCTCATTATCTGCCTGCCTTGGCCTCCAAAAGTGCTGGGATTACAGGTGTGAGCCATCATGCCTGGACCCAATTTTTAATGTGGTCTTTCACTCTCCCAGTTTTGTCATCTACTGTTGAATTGCTAAATTTAAAGTATTGCAGAATTTGGGTGTATGTATGTAATAACATACAAGGGAGCAGACAAAGCACACAATGGCCTGGGCTCAGGGTTGGTAGCCTCTGGAGTCCTAGCACCTGGTCTGTTGAATTCCAGGCCTGATGCACCCCAGCAGGAAGTGCTGCTTCATTGCATCCATCTTACAACCAGTGACAGAATACCTGGAACTCAGAAATCACCAGTATTTGTGTTTTTATACTCTCTGCTCCTTTGGGTGGCTGTAGCCAGATAACAAGAAACTGGGTATGACTTTAGTCTTAGGAGCAAATTTCTTCAGAAAATGGAATTAATGATATTAACATAAAATCCTGTCATCTGGGATGAAATTTTCTAGATTAGTGACAGATTGGTTTAGCAGATGAAAGGAAAAAGTGGCCGTGCGCATGCCTATAATCCCAGCACTTTGGGAGGTGGAAGCAAGTGGATCACCTGAGGTTAGGAGTTCGAGACCAGCCTGGCCAACAAGGTGAAACCTTGTCTCTACTAAAAATACAAAATTAGCCGGGTGTGGTGGCTAAACCTGGTCAAACAAACAAACAAAAAACAAAGCCAGGCATCACATTACCCAATTTCAACTTCAATGCCTGTAATCCCAGCTACTGGGGAGCCTGAGGCGGGAGAATTGCTTGAACCTGGGAGGCACAGGTTGCCGTGAGCCGAGGTCGCACTATTGCACTCCAGCCTGGGCAACAAGAGGGAAACTCTGTCTCAAAAATAAAGGAAAAAGTACAACTATGTCTGTGGAGGAAAAGCTGTTTTTATGGTGCCTGGCTTTCTTATGGTAAGTTCATTATTGCCAACATCACATTGCTTGTCTTAAAAGAGCAGAGACTTAAACCTTGTCTACTAGCAGAAAAAAGCTTGGGGGGAATGTGCAAGGGATGATTTGGGATGTTATTGAGGAGCAGGGTAAGGATAGTTGCCCAATTGTTAGTGTGGTCTTTCACTCTCCCAGTTCTACTTAATTGCTATATTAAGAAGATTTCAGTCAGGTGCAGTGGCTCACACCTGTAATCTCAACACTTTGTGAAGCCAACACAGGCAGATCGCTTGAGCCCAGGAGTTGGAGACCAGCCTGGACAACATGGTGAAAGCCTGTCTCTACAAAAAATGCAAAAATTAGCCAGGTGTGGTGGCCTGTGCCTGTAGTCCCAGCTATTCAAAAGACTGAGGCAGGAGAATTACCTGAGCCTGGAAAGTTGAGGCTGCAATGAGCCGAGATTGAGCCACTGTACTCCAGCCTGAGCAATGGAGTGAGACCCCGTCTCAAAAAAAACCAAAAAAGATTTCAGCACTTCTATGTACAATAGCAAGAAGCTAAAGGCTCAGGCCCCAGTGGCTAAGTTACAGAGGGGTTATATGCCTTTCTAGATCAGTGACCCTCAGCACGTTATCTAACCCTGTAGCCTTTATTAACCACCTCTGCAATGGAAGCCAAATGTGCTCTCATTTTACAAAGTAAATACCAGGAATACTTTTCATAACAAAAGTTAACGTTTATACAGTATCTGGTTGAAAGCAATTTGCTCAGTTTTTAACAATATTATCATTGTGGATATTATGGAATGAAAGATAACCTTAATCAGAACAAACGTAAAATGGATCATTCTTTGTTATATTCTTTCTGTGGATTATTTTTTTCCTTCTCATATCTATTGTGAAATCGGAATTTCTTTGAGTCAAACATGCTATTTACAAAGCATCAATGGATATGATTATAGAATTATTTAATCAAATATTGTTGTTTACTATTATAAAATCTGATTGATCCCAACATTTAGCAAGCATGTTTTGATACCCTACCATGTTCCAGGTGCTGTAAAGGGAGCCACAAATACAAAGATGAGAGACTAGCTGCAGCTTTCACAACTCTGATGAGTGAGTAAAAACGCTGTCAAGAGACCATTCAGAACACAGCTAACTCAGTGTTTATTGCAGGAGCTGATTTGAAGACCAGAAAGACAAGGTCTGAATGTGATGCTTCCCTTCAAAGCCATGTTTCTTTTTACTTGAAGTGAGCAAAATATACAAAACTATAGAAAACTAAAGGAAAAAATAATGAAATGGAGTAAGAATGACAGAATAGATACAGAAGGCAGAAGATTGAAAGATCTTGTTAGGTGAAAGGTTTATGGACTCTAGGTGTCTGGAGAATGGATCTTGAGAGCAGGAGCAACCCCTACCTGCCAGTAATTACTGGAAAAGCACCAGTGGTGATCCCAGAAAACTAGCTTTATCATTTCTTCAAGCATATAGCTGGGATATATCTCTCTAGGAGTGAACAGTGAATGGAAACTTGCATTGTAGAGAGTTGGCAGTGCTCTGGATGGGTATAACACACATAGGAGTGACAATTCCCAAGAGGGATCCATGTTACCCAGTCAAAGACCTGCTGTCCAGCCTTTAATGCAGACACACCTCTCCCTCCAAACTGTGCAAAAGAATGTATAGTTCTTTTCAACTACCCTAGACAAAAACTTCTAAGGCTGGTGATGCTTTATTAAGGAATCTTGATTTACACATACTGGAATTATACTATTATACTGAAATCTAAGTTCTAGTGGCCTTCAGTAACTGTGAAAGAGACCTTTAATTTACTAACACATTTCCCATATGGCCTGAGAATACTTGCTGGCAGCGCTTGTGGCTTTATTTTTTACTCTGAGGTAAGTCAGAAGTTATAGTCTTAATGTTACCCTGAAACGCTTTTCAGAGAATTACATCAAAATAGGACTGACGCAGTTAGGACAGCTTGGTTGAACAGAAAGCCAAAAACAGATACCAAAAAAGAAATCCGCCTAGGCACAGTGGCACACACCTATAATCCCAGCACTTTGGGAGGCTGAGGCAGATGGATTACCTGAACTCAGGAGTTTGAGACCAACCTAGCCAATGTGGTGAAACCCCATCTCGAATAAAAATGCCAAAATTAGCTGGGCGTGGTGGTGTGCACCTGTAATCCCAGTTTCTCGGAGGCTGAGGCAGGAGAATTGCTTGAACTCAGGAGTCGGAGGTTGCAGTGAGCCAAGATGGCACCATTGCACTCCAGCATGGGTGACAAGAGCGAAACTCCCCTAAAAAAAAAAGGAAAGAAAAAGAAAAAGAAGGAATCCATGAATAGTCTCAGGGTAAATGCTGTACCTGAATGTGCCACCTGCCAGTATTCTCAGGGCAAAGGATAAATGGGTTAAATAATTGCCTACAGTATTTTGCTTTTATACTTTATTTTCTGTTATATCCTGGAAGATTAGTGTGTCATAACCTGGAAGATGAAGAGGTCAGCTTATATAGGGGTCAACTAATCTGATATGCGTAAGGAGAAAATGTAGAACACACCATCAAGCATAATCAGTTACAGTTTCCTTAAAAATGCCTTGGCTATATCTTTGGCCAACCTCCTAATTTATAGAGTCAATATCACATATGTGGGCACTGTGACATCAGTAATTAAACAATTCAATCAAAACTAAATCAAAACTTCTATCTTTATCTAATCAGGTATTATGTTTGCTTAGAGGCCAGCAGGCCATCTTGGCCAGAAGACTAGAAGATTGTTTTAGTCTAGATACCTCCCACTTGGGTCACTGAAAGTGACTTTTTTTTTTTTTTTTTTTTTTTTTTTTTTTAGTCTCTGTTCATGGCTGTAATACTTTTTTTTTATTTCGAAGCGAGGTCTCACTCTATAGCTTAGACTACAATGCAGTGGTACCATCATAGCTCACTTCAGCCTCGAACTCCTGGGGTTCAGGGAATCCTCTTGCTTCAGCCTCCTGAGTGGCTGGGACTACAGGCAGAAACCACCACACTCAGCTAATTAAACGCTTTTTTTTTTTTTTGGTGTCTCACAGAGATGGTGTTTCACTATCTTGCCTGGGCTGGTTTTGGGATTCTCGCCTCAAGTGATCCTCCTGACTTAGCCTTCCAAAGTGCTGGGATTACAGATGTCAGCCACCATGTCCAGCCCATAATAAAGCTGTTCTAGTCTTAGAATCTTGTCTCATGATGGTAACTCCACCTTCAATTTTTTTTTTTATTTTTTTTTTTTGAAACAGGGTCTTGCTGTGTTTCCCAAGCCTGAGTGCAGTGGCCCAATCTCAGCTCACTGCAACCTCTGCCTCCTAGGTTTAATTGATTCTCTCACCTTAGCCTCCCAAGTAGCTGGGATTACAGGGGTGTGCTATCACTCAGGACTAAGTTTTTTTGTATTTTTAGTAGAGACAGGATTTCACCATGTTGGTTATTGCAGGATCTGGCCAGCAGCCCACAATGCAACGGGGCTCTTTCTTTGTTCCCAGGTGGATCAGCAGGTGGAGAAATAATAGAAACACACAAAATAGTGAAAGCTGGGTCCAGGGGGGGTCACCACCTTCTGGCCCTGTGATGCTGCCAATGCACTGGGTATACCAGCATTTGTTATTAAGTTTAGTGAGGGTGGGGGTAGGTTATGAGGGATTTAGGGTCAGTTGATTATGAGGTGAGATGGTCACATGGGGATGGAGTAATTATTTAACATAACATCTGTATGCAGAAGTACAGTATACAGAGATAAGAATTTACAATATAGTGTGTGCATCAGCAATTTCTAACAGAGCCTTAAAACAGAAACACAGTCTTTCCATAACCTATGATTAGCAAGATATTAATCAGCAGTAACAGTTGCAGCAAAAGCTGGTTACAAACAATCAATAGAAACAGGATGTGAAGCTAGACAACCTGTTAGACCAGAAATTCTCAGAAGGGCCTATGCTTTAACCCTAAAGAGGCCTAGAAGAGCCCTGGCAAGATGAGGGCGTTTATAGCCCTGTCTTATCCACATGAACAGGCGCCCCTCATGCGTCCCTTTATAGGCTCTCCACAAGGGTCGCATTCCATTCCCAGAGTTATGCACATCTGCTTTTCTAGGATAGGAATCTTGGTGATGTGAAACCTCCCTGACTGCATAGGCTCTCTGCAGGGGGTAGCATATCACGTGCTGTTGGCTCATTCTGGCAGTCCAACCGGGCAGTGTCTTTACACAATCCTGCATGCAATTTTGTATTTATAATAATCAGGAACACTTCATCTTGTATTCCGTAGTGATAGTTTCAGGGGGGTCTCCCTACAGTTGGCAAGGCTGGCCTCAAGTGATCCTACCGCATCTGCCTCCTAACGTGTTAAGATGACAGGTGTGAGTCACTGTGTCTGGCTCAGATTTTTTTTTCTTTGTTCATTGCATTATTCATATCAAAGTGGAAGTATCTCTGATAATTCTGTCCTTACTACGCTACCTAATATAGCATCCTCCTAGTTATCTTTCCAACTAACTTGCATTAAGTCTCTTAATAGCGTTTATCATATAAACACTGTTCATTTATTTATTTATTTGTTGTCATGTTTACTGTTGTTTTTTCAACCTATGAAGGTGTCAGACACTTTATGGTCAAGTCCATGTCTGCTTGTTGATCACTTATCTCTGGCACCTTGATCACTGCGCAACACAATATAGAGATCACTGCGCAACACAATATAGACGCTTAGTATTTGTTAATGAAGAGACAATAAATGTATTAAAAGGTTGGGTGTGGTGGCTGATGCCTGTAATCCCAGCACTTTGGGAAGCTGAAGTGGGAGGACTGCTTGAGCCCAGGAGTTTGAGACCAGCCTGGGTAACATAGGGAGACTCCATCTCTACAAAAAATTTAAAGATTAGCTGTGTGTTTGGTGTGTGCCTGTAGTCTCAGCTACTTGGGAGGCTTAGGTGGGAGAATTGTTTGGACCTAGGAGATTGAGGGTTTAAACCACCCTAAAAAATGATCAAAGTAAAACAACGGTTGTGGATGACAAAAGTATTAGAACAGCCATGGTTAAAGACAACATTGACAAGGAAATTTGATTATACCTATGACATACAACAATTTAATATAATAATCATAATTAGTTCCGATAACATATACTAAAACATTTCAGAATCACAGGAATCTCATATAATTTGGGAACACATATTAATAATGCATTTATATAAATACAATCCATGGAAGGTTTAACATTTCATATTTGATAACGTTTCTTGTGTGATTTTACTATACCAAGTAAGCCAAATATGTCTCTTTGGGGTTTAGGGGATATAATGTCAAAAAAATTAATGAGGTCAAAAAGGCTCAATTTAGAATTGGATTTTGGAAAGTTTGTCAAATATCAAAGACTTAAAATACTTGATATCACAAAATGGGATCACAGGTCATTGTAAAATAAGTCACTCATTTATTCAAAGTGGTAACTAAAGGATTTCAAAAACAAAAAGGCAAAAACTTTTACTCTATGAGACTTACTTTCCCAAACAACAAGACCTAATGAAGACAGGATGAAGCCAATTAAATCTGTTTCTCAAATCTTACAAATTGTTATATTTTAATCATCTTGACCACGAGATATAATTTTTATAAACCTTTTCATAACCTTTCATAATGTTTAAAAAAACAATAGGTTAACACTCCAAGAAAACACTTTTAATCTGACACAGGGGCCCACATGCTGAGCTTGCATCAGTGTTCCTTTGATATTTATTTATAGGCTGGCCACAGTGGCTCACGCCTGTAATCTCAGCACTTTGAGAGGCCTAGGTGGGTGGCTTCCTTGAGTTCAGGAGTTTGAGACTAGCCTTGGCAATGTGGTGAAACCCTGTCTCTACAAAAAATACAAAAATTAGCCAGGTGTGGTGGTACACACCTGTTGTCCCAGCTACTCAGGAGGTTGAGGTGGCAGGATCGCTTGAGCCTGGGAAGTGCGGGTTGCAGTGAGCCAGGATCACCCCACTGCACTCCAGCCTGGGTGACACATCTAGTCCCTGTCTAAAAAAACCACAAAAGCAACCAAACAAAAACACACCAACTATTTAATTTACAGAGAAACTCTGAATTAATTTTGTCTCTTAAAATGGGTCCTTACAAGCTCACACACCCACTTCTTCTGCAATAGTCCCTGGGACTAGAGGGTTTAAATAGTTTTAATTTCTGGACCCATATCTCATGACTGCAGCTTATTCTGATTTTCATCTTCTCCTAGATCTGAAGATGAGGCTTCAATTGCTCTCCACTGAGCATGAGTTGGGTGACCTTTTTAGATCCAGGAGATAAAGCACTTTAACTTAGTAGCACAAGGTTTAAAAAGAAATACAGGAAGTTACATGGATATAGTAACCTTAATTTTTGTTAAATATGAGTTTTTCAAGGCAGATAAAAACACAGTAATGATGGCATAGGAATTATTTTGATAAAATGTAAAATATGTTTTTTCTCAGGCCAGTTATGAAAAGACAACAAAGTTTGTGTGATTGCTTTTCCTTAAGGGGAGTCCATTTAGATAACCTGCAAGTCAAAACTAATGAAAAGGGTACTTGAATTAATTAGACATAGGAAGAATGTGTCCTGGTTCGTAAGTAAAGTTTTTTGGTTTAATAGAACAATTTGGATATATTTTAAAAAGTCAAGAGCACAGAATGTTATATTGGAAGAAAACATTTCTTTTAGACCCTAAAGGTAAAATATTTTTAGCATCAGACAAGAAACAGCAGTTACTACCTAAGAAAAAGAGTAACAGGAGCTGACACAGAAGTTGAAGGAGAGAGTTATTATCTCAGGTCTTAAAGGAGGGAGAAAGCTGAAAACAATAAGATGCAATAAATGTTGAACATTGGGGTTAAAAATTAAAATATCTTATAATTTAGTAAGAGTAAATCAATACTTTTCAAAAATGTTGTTTTAACCGTCTTTTATGTATTAGTGTATTTTTAATATCAGAGCCCAATCTCTAGAAAGACTACTATAGCCAACTTAGTTAACATAGTTTTAAAAAAAAACTTCTCTTTACAAACCTGATTACAACTTAAACCATTTATGGTATGCTGGCACTTCCTGTTTTATCCTAAACATCCCTTTTTCTCAAATAATCAGTCATTTTGCTTTAGGACAAAAATTTGCCATATAGGATTCTTTCTCATATAAAATTATTTTTCTTTCAGCCTTTCTTACCAAAAATATCTCTTTATATCTATAACTTTTTTTATATTTCTCTGTTTTTACTGTTTTTTTACCTTGTTTCATAAATAACCTTTGAATTAGACAAAATTATTTTCCTTTTAATAGTAACACTGTTTTTGAAGAAATGCTTTCCTACAATTTTTTTAAGTTGAAAATGACTCAGACATTTAATAACTATCTATTATTTAATTTAAATTAATATATATATATATAGATACAGAGTCTCGGTCTTTTGCCCAGGCTGGAGGGCGGTGGCCCTTCCTAGGCCCACTGCAACATCCACCTTCTGAGTTCAAGAGATTCTCCTGCCTCAGCCTCCTGAGTAGCTAGGATTGCAGGCGTGCTCAACGCCACCCGGCTACTTTTTGTATTTTTAGTGGAGATGGGGTTTCACCACGTTGGTCAGGCTGGTCTCTAAATCCTGACCTCAAGTGATCCACCCACCTTGGCCTCCCAAAATGTTGAGATTACAGGCCTGAGCCACTGCGCCCAGCCCTAACTTGAATATTCTAAATTATATAAGTTTACTTATAAGCATTTATTCCATTACATTTACCTAATTAATTTAATTTTAAAAATAGTTTACCTACATTACTTATGAAAACTGTGATATTACACAAAGCTAGCCATCATTTAAAGCCATGAAACCACCTTTGCAAAATTATAACAGTGAGAAAATTATGACAGTTAATGAGATCTGACCTAACCAACTCCATTTTCCTTTAACCTCCAAACTGCCCTTGATCACTCCTGGGTGTAAGCCAACCTAACTCTGGGAGAAATGTAGTTTATAGTTTATATGATAATATCCCTTCCCCAAACCAAATCATCTTTACAAAACTAATGAAAGCCCCCACAGCTTAGGAGGATGAGAGGGGCCTGAATTCTGCTAAGATGTAGGCATAGTTAAATGATTACCAGTCATTATTCCAGAGGTCACAAGATTTGCAACTTCCCTCATTACTAGAACGTAAGATTGGCCATTTGAGATGACTTTTCAGACTTTTGCATTTCTGATGATCAGATGTCCCCAACAGCATCAGCCACTCCTCTGTGACCCCCCCTCAAGAAAGAAATGGACTGAGTGCAAGTGCAAGTGCTTTCTACACCCCTATGATTGCCCTCTAACCAAGCAGCAGCACCCACTTTCTAGCTGCCTTCTGCCACCAAACTATCCTTGAAAATCTCTAGCCTCTGAATTTTCTGGGAGGCTGATTTGAGTAATAATAAAGTTCAGACCTCCAATTTAGGTGACTCTACATGTATCAAACTATTGCAATTCTCCTGTCTTGAAAAATCAGCTTTATCTGGCCAGTAGGCAAACCAAAACATGGGGCACTTTCAGATATGTTACTGTTGACCATTATTATAGCCTGTGAATATCAGGTGTTTACCTAAGTAAGAACCTTAAGATTAAATAAA
Organism: Theropithecus gelada; assembly: GCF_003255815.1. NCBI lineage: Eukaryota > Metazoa > Chordata > Mammalia > Primates > Cercopithecidae > Theropithecus > Theropithecus gelada. The sequence continues at coordinate 42,764,721 of NC_037673.1, read as the reverse complement.
TGGGTTTTTCTTTTCTGCCAGTAACCCAGGATTTAGCTGTTTTCATTAAACCAATGATATTAAATGCCTTATTTACCAAAATTACACGCACAAAGATAATTTTGTTTTGGGCTGCATTTATAGCTTAATAACCTTGATGCCAAATTTTCACGCCTTATATTACCTAGCGGAAATAAATATAAAACCACTGACCAACAAATCTAAACAATAATGTATGTTGACAATTCTGAAGATATTTCTAATTTTATTTTACCAATAACTTTAAAGCCAGTTTGTTTGTTAAAGATTTACTTGAATCACATCATCCTGAAAAAGCATTTGAACTTAAAGTTTTTATTTTTCTGATAAAGTATTTAATCGAAGCCACCAACAAGGGCTGAAAAGCAGTTCCAAATCACAGTTGTCCAATAAGTACTCTCCCAATACTGGACACAAAGGCTGAGGCCAAGGCTTACAATCTTGTGATTGTGAGGCGGAGGCGGAGGCGGAGCCCTACCTCTGCGAATCCCAAGCCTGCTTCACCAGGCCAAGAAAACGTTGCTCCATCGCTAAGCCTCAGGTCAGGAGGACACAAGCGTTTGTTCTGATCAAGGAGGCTAAACCTTAAGCACTACCCTTATCCTGGGTATTTGTGCTCTCCGGAGCTCACGGGAGGCAAGCCAGATATTATGAAATTCAACAGCAACAAATGCACGAAAATTAGTACACAAATGAAAAACGATAAAATTTTAGAAAATGCATAGAACCAAAACAAACTGTAATTTCGACAGAAAAACATAGCGAGAAAATAAACCGAAATGAAACGGACACCAAGCAAAGTGTACAGAGAAGTAGCCCTACAGAATGCAGGGATTAAAGAGCGCTTCAGGGTCCACGAACCATCTCTATCCGGGAAATGAGCATTCCTGCCACCAGGAAACTGTCCGCTAGGGCTCTGCCCTACTAACGACCTCGCTAACCAGAAACTGGCGGCGCTGGGACTCAGCAAACGCCAGAACCCAGCAGATAGCTCTGATGCTGCCAAACAAATACCCGTTTTGGCGCGATAAATAGTGCTACTAGAGAGAAACTGCGGGCTCTTAAAGAGGAGCGGTGCTTCCACGCCTAAACTTCCTGTCAGGAGGAATAAACCGAGTCTGTTTAAATGTATTGTGACATTTTAATGTGTTTCAATCTGTTTAATGTGTTTAATCTGTTTAATGTGTTTTAACCTGATGTAATGTGTTGTGACAGAAAAGCGCCGGCTAACGGTATTACGGCAGTACTGGCGCACACGGCGGCTGTGTGCAATCACCGTTCTGCACCATAAAATCTGGTTCAGGAAGTTCCTACGAGATACTAGCCTTGCCAAGACCGAGGAAGTGACAGCACACAGAACTTAACGGGCCCCAAGAACAGGAAACATTACACGCTGGGCGCTAAGAGCGGTGCAGCAACTGAGAAAACGCCGAGTGGGCGCTACCGGCAAAAGCAAAGCCGCCAGCTCCGCGTTAGAAGCCGAGCCACCAGACAGAACCCCGGACCTGACAGCAGCGAGGCTGAGACCGAGCTCAGCTCCCTGGCTCCTGAGACAATGAAAGTCAAGGAGCAGGAAGCTGAGACACTCAAAATGAGTAGAAAACAAAACAAAACAAAACAAAAACACAATATAACATTTAATAAAAATACAATTTAAAAATGATAAAAGTATAAAATGCAAGTAAAAATAAAAGCGAACACACTGAGTAACTACTGGTAACATTGTTCTCAGAGCAAAAGACACAAAAAGAGAATTTTAAAATAAGCAAAAATTAGAACCAACTCTACAAAGAGAAATAACAAACATCGCTAAACCACGCAAACCTCCGATTAGGATATCTGTCAGAGCTAAACCGGTTCATGTTACACCTAAGTTCAAATTTCCTACGACAACCGCTCCCCCTCACCACCACACACAAACAACAACAACAACAACAAAACACACACAAACTCCAAACCCAGTCAAGGTTAAACCTGTTTATGACTGACAAATCGTAGTAGTTGGTGTATCCTGACTTGGTCCACAAGAGAAAAAAGTCTCGTTCAGCGGAACTTGGTATTGTCAAACGGATCTTGGTAAATCAGAAATCGCGTTTGCCGGCATTTCCTGACTTCCATGGGAGTTTAAGAAACACAAGCATAGCTAAGGTGGACTCGATATTGCGAAATCAAAGTTGGTGTAAGAGCTCCCAGGCACTGCTAAACTGGTCATCGAAAAAAAAAAAAAAAAAAAAATCGCATTCGCTGGTACCCAAATTTCTACAGGAGTTAAACATCTCCTGCACAGCTAAAACAGGGCTTCTAGTAGGAAACCAAAACTTGCCAGGACTGATAAACTTGAGGCAGGTCTAACTCCAGGTTTGTTGCAATTAGAAGTCCGAGGCAGCGGGAAACCTGGAGTTGCTGAAAAATAAGTCACAGGGTAACTCTGCCTTTCTAAGGCGAAACAGTGACTTCCTAAGGCCTAGAAATCGCAGCCAGGGATAGATCGGTGTTTGTCCTAAGTCGGGACTTGATTGGGCTGAGAAATCACATTCTGGCTATTCCCCAACTTGAACAGCGGGTAGAAATCGCAGGCACCTCAAAATCGAAACTTGCTAGGACCAAGCCAACGACGCCCGAAACCGCGGAGTCCCGCTACAGAGGCGCGAGCAGCGCCGCCACAGGACTGGGTTCTGGAGGCCGAACTGGAGCCCTTGCGGCGGCGCTGGGAAGAGACGGCGCACAGGCAGCTCCCCTGTCACCTGCTCCGAGGAGAGGAGGGCTCTCCCCACCCAGCGCCGCTGCCACCCAGGAACGCCAGGCTCGGCGCAACTGGGGAAGCTGCAACTCCGAATCTCTGAGACCGGCGACCTGAGCGCTGCGGCCACCAAGAAAATGGAGGCCCTGAGCAAGCGACCTGTGCCGCGACCAAGAGATCTCGGTTCTGCGAAATGGCGGTGCCAGGAGCCTGCGAGTGACGCCAGCCGGTGGGGTTGTCAAGGACAGTATTCGTTATGGCTCAACCAAGGGCGCTGTCACCAAGAAACCGTTAACTCAGAAAAAAGAGAGGTTCGGCCACCGAGAAACTCCGTGCGATAAGTGCTGTCACAGAAAAACCGTCGACTCAGAGCCGTTGGCGAAAGAGCCAATGGGAACGCCGGGTGCTGCGACCGTGACGTCGGACTAGAGGGCCTCAGATGGAGAATAGGACGCACAGAGCGAGCAGCAATACGTTTTGTTCGGCTCAACCAGCGCCGCGGCAAGCGGAAACCTGTCGGACCAGTGCTGTCAATGAAGTGCGTGTGAGAAACCGGTGATCGGCGGGAGGAGCGGCGCTGGGCGCTGGACCTGCGCGTGTGTGAATCTGACGGCGCTAGGACCTGGCAGGCGCGGGATGGAGGCGAACCCCAGCTTCAGAGCCGAAGACTAATGAGCGTTCTTTTGGGCTCCATCAGCTGTGCAGCCGGCGATCACTCCCAGGCTCTGAGAAACTAGTGGAGATGTCAGCCACAAACCCTCGGTTCAGGGAAAGGAGAGGCGCTGCGACGCATCAATTGGCCGCTGGGTGCAACTTTTTCTTACGGCCTAGTGACTACAAAATAAAAACAAAACGAAATAAAAAACTGCTGCTGGCATTACTCCCACTCTCCCTCCTCAAGTCAGTGCCTTCAGGTTTAAGAAAACCTGTATTTTTCTCGGCTGAGCCATGATCCCTAACTATCGAGGGCCTCAGTGAAGACCCAGCGCCATTCTCAGCTGGGAAAGGAGCTGGAATAAGGACCGGAATGCGGATGATTTGGCTCCATCAAAGCAAAAGCCGTGAGATGCGCGAACAGCTTTACACTGCAGGAAGCTGCTCTTCCAATGGCCTTGGCTGGGTCCTTCCACACCACATCTCTGTCCCAGGCCTTTGTCCCCGTTCAGAGCCCTCAGGGATTCTAGGGGAGCGGTCGACAACCGCATCTCTTCTGAGCTTGGAAGCTCTAGGTCCAAGGTATCCGTGAAGAATGAAAGGCACATTGCCACTCGACCCTGGCCTCAGGACTGCCCAGCCGGTCCATTCCCCCCGCTGCGGGATGGAACTCTGTGGGAATCACTCCTTATTCTGATGCTTCACTCTGTCAAATACCCTTAATATTTGTGGATAGTAGTTTAAAAACAGCCAGGGAGAAAAATGGGCTGCAAATCTCCGGCGCTGGACATGGAATGGACAGCAAGACATCCACCTACTCTCTAAGCCCGGGGAAAAGCTCAAATTGTGGTTCTCCGTCTCTAACTACGTGATCTTTGAAATGCATCATTGATTTATTTTCTGTCTTCTGGGAAATGCAATGAAGGTGAACTTGTAAGTGCTTGAATCCTGTCTCTCCTCACTTTTCAATCAGACTGAGGCTTACTTTCTTTCTAATAAGAAATATGGGACTGCCACTGTCCAGCAAGAAAATGTCCTTTCCCACAAACATTCGTATTTCAAAAAAAAAAAAAAAAAAAAAAAAAAAAAAAATCTGCACTTTGTGAGTTGAGCCCCCTCAAAGAGACCTAGAGACCCTACCACGAGCATCTTCGTCCACACTCACTTCCCATTTTCACCACTGCTGTTCCTGTGCAAACCAGTATTGTCCTTTTCTGGGGTATCTTAGGCAGAGGCCATGCCAGGACAAAGGCAGAGAATGCCCTGCCAGGTAAGGAAATCCGTTTTGGCCTTGCAATTCTCACCCTGTCTCAAGGCATTTGCCTCAACTTGTCCGTCCCACCTGACCCTATCTTCAGCTAGCCAAAACCTTCCCTGCTATTTGAGGCCCATTCAATTGCCTCCTGGTCCTGTGGATGGGAGAATAAAGGAAAAACTACACTGCTCCTACCCAAAAAGTTACAGCCACTTTATCAAATAGAAGAGCAGTCTGGAGTCATTGCAAAGCAAAATACCTGCCACCACTCCTCTCTTCCCATTTCTAACCCAGCTTCCCATTTTAGCAAAAAAGCTGGGATTAGCAACCCGCAGACAGAAGGGGTAATTTGTTTTGATGGGAGTCCATAGGAAGTTGTAAGCTGCTCGCCTACAGAGACTGACATCAAAGTAGTTCCAGAATTCAGATTCTAATTTCAGTGTGGTTGGAGGTAGGGTGGATTCCAGGGAGGTCAGAAAGAGGTAAAGTACAGAATTGTGCTCCTTGGGAGGAGGTCATAGGAACTTTGTAGTATGACAATGGCTAGAGATTGGGTAGAATTGGAGCAAGCTGGCAATGGCAGTTTTGTGTGTGTGTTAGGCCGAGGATTCAAACTTGAGGACGAATTGTGGAGCACATATGACAAATGAATGTAGAGCCTTTCTATTTCCTGTTTCCTGGTGTGTCAACCAAAACAATAAATAATAAAGAATTAAGAAAGATTGATATTTTTGTTCTATTTCATTAAGAAAAATCTCATCAAATCAAGATAACTATAATGATAAATCTTGTTAGAACATTGTTAAAGAAATGCAAGTGACACAAAACAGAAAAACAAGGAGGTAGGAGGTGGGAGGGCTTGAAGTAGGGAAAAGCCTCCAATACTCAGGCAATGTGCACAGGTGAATCTTCTGGCCGGTTGCTATGTTGCCAGAAGCTGTGCAACTAATGAATTAGGCGGCAGGAATCCATATTAATACTTTCCAGATACAGAGAAACTCTTGGTTTTAATAATCTGCTTCTTTTTCAGGTATGGATTCTTGATTTTAGGCTTAGAAAAAAATTTAACACTTATAACCAGTAAGTCTCGTAGAGTAGGTAAAAGCAAAGACCACAGAGGGGCTAGACAGAAAGTAAAAGGCAAAAATGCCCCAGGGTAAGTCACCTAGAATTAGAAAGTGAAGAACTATGCTTGGTGCCAAAGCGGGACTCCACTAGGTCACTAGGTTCACCTACAAAAAAATGAACCATTTGCTATTGGTCTCTGGGATTGAAAATTCCCCCTTTCCCCTTCCTGTCTAGCCTCTGCTTTATATTCACTGTGTAGCTGAAAGTTTTCTTGTTTGTTTCTGTTTTTTTTTTTTTTTTTGTAAAATATTGTACACAAATGTTTGATAGATTTTAAAACCCAGGATACACTAGACCCTGCAGGGTACTGAGGAGCTGTGTGACTACCACTCCAATGCACCTCCACACGTTCTCTTTCCTGTTACTTTGCAGACTTTCTTCTTCCTGATTCCATTTGCTTCTAGTAATTTAGAGCTGTATTCACTGACGGGTTCCAAGAGCTCCTGATAAACTCTTGAATAATGATTAGTGTGTGTGTCTTTCCTGTGGGAGGAAATCAGTGGTGATTTGGGACATTATGAACTTAGGATTCTGAAAGCAGAATTCTGATTTAACAGTGTAACAGAATTCATGAATGTCATGTGCTAATTTGGACCAATAAGCAGCCTTGTGAGAGGAAGATGCTTTTCCTTAAAATCTGGGGAACACCGGGAGAATCTTTCTGGATGGACTTACCTGGAAACCTCTGCTGAGGAAAGTGAAAGGGAAGATGCAATTCTCCTGGGAAGAGGGGGGATGCTGATGTAGAAGGTGACAAGTCATATGACGTGAAGTATGCACTCACCTGGATAGATTTAGGCTTCGGGTTATGCTTATGAAAGAAGGGAGGAAAAAAGGAAGAAGACAAAGAAAGGAAGCAAGGAAAGATAAAATTTATTCTCACATAAAATTTCTGCATTGTATTAAACTATCTTTTTCTGGTTGTCATTAACCAAGATAAGGAATCCTCAAGTTGAGTAAGACTGGATTTAGAAGTGTCTGGGGGGCTTCCAAAAGAGGCATTCGGAAATAGGAAGGAATACAGGCCTGTGGCATCAGAGTCTGAGCTGGAGGTATAGTTTTGTGTGAATTTCGATGGGCATGGTGGCCCAGCCTGTAATCCCAGCAAGTTGTGAGGCTGAGGTGGAGAATTTCTTGAGGTCAGGTGTTTGAGACCATCCTGGGGAACATGGGGAGACTGTCTCTATGAAACATAACAAATATTAACCCAAGGTGGTGGCATGCACCTTGGTGCCAGCTGCTGAGGAGGCTGAGGCGAGAGGGCTGTTTAAGTCCAGGAGGTCAAGACTATAGTGAGCCGTGTTTGTGGCACTGCACTCAGGCCTGGGCCACAGAGTGAGACTCTGTTTGAAGTGGGGGAAAGAAAAGATTTGTGTGAATTTGATGCTGCTTTGTATTTCAAAATAGGGAAGTGGATATGTGAATATATGGCATAAAAATGTCGAGATGCTGAACCCCAGTGAACTCAGTTGTTTTGAAGGTCTGACTTTAACCTTTGTAGGTTGGACAATCTGGAATGACTCAAATGTTTCTTTCTAGTGCAGCTAGAACTTTGTCTCCTTTAGAGTGAGCCTATGGAGGACTTGAATATACTTAGAGTGCATCTGAGAGGTATCTGCTTCCAGAATGAATTAGAATACCTGGATTTGAACCATAATCAGATAGCTGTTAAGGGGTTACTTAGAGAGATATGATTCTTAAGTTTACAGTATTGAATTCAGCTGCATATTATAAATATTTGTAAGTTGGATTATATTATGGAAGTACTTGGTAAAAATGGCCATGCAGAGAAATAGGTAGGAATGAGACTGCATAGTCTGATTTTTAAAAAATAAGTGGAACAGCACTGGAAACCCAGGTTCATATTTCAGATCTCTATTCTCTCATTAGAACCTAATTGCTATCCTTTGATCCCTATTTTTGAAAAAATGTATTTAAAAATCTGAAAAATCTTTGATGAAGATATCCCAATAGCCAGCCTCATGGTTCTAAGACCCCAATCAGAGGACAGAGGACTAAACTTAAATCTAATAAGATGTATAGGCTTGGAGCCAATGCAGTGAGGGGATATCCATAGAAGGTGCAATTGGCCAAGGCCTCAGACTCATGAAGAACCTCAAATGTAGATGTTAGATTTTTCCTCCAATTGAGATTGTACCTACAGACACAGAGCTTCATGGATGGGAACAAAAATGGTCATGTCTCAATTTTAAAACTGTGATCAATTAGAGGACCTCATTGCCTATCGCACTGTGTCATCTAATAAAATGTGTTGTGTAATCTTGTAGTTAGTACAGTGTTTCTGTGTTGAAAGAAGACATTTGTTAAATGTAGCTTTAAAAACACACCTCGTTTTTGTTTTACTATGTTTATTCTTTGTGCTCAGGCACATTTAGGCCTTTCTGTCTTCTCTGTTGAGTTGTGGGCCTGGACTCCTAAAACCTCCATTTCTAAATTTGCCTTGCCAACAGTGTCACAGTTAGTCTTTGACAATGGTAGGCTGACTTGGTGGGACATGAGACAGTAAAAAGATGAACAGTTATTCTGGTTATGGCCTGGCAGTAAAGTGGCAGCGCATTAGTTTGGCTCTCATGGTGTTGGCTGCTTTGATTTCTGTTCCTATCTGAACTCTGACAGGTAGAGTCCTTTTTTTTCCTTTCATTTGTTTGAGACTGAGTTTCGCTTTTGTCAGTCAGGCTGGAGTGCAGTGGCACGATATCAGCTCACTGCAGCTTCCGCCTCCTGGGTTCACACAATTCTCCTGCCTCAGCCTCCTGACTAGCTGGGATTATAGGCATGCACCACCATACCCAGCTAATTTTGTATTTTTAGTAGAAACGGGGTTTCTCCACGTTGGTAAGGCTGGTCTGGAGCTCCCGACCTCAGGTGATCTACTTGCCTCAGCCTCCCAAAGTGCTGGGATTACAGGCGTGAGCCACTGGGCCCGGCCAGTAGAGTCCTTGTATCCAGGAATAGTTACGAAAACAATTTAAAAATGGGGACTGGGATTGGTTTTCAGACCAGGACATAAATATAACCACAATGGATGAGGGCTCAATCATTTGCTAAACTTGTATATGGTTATTACTTCATTGTTACTGTAAAGCAAAAATAAAATTTGAAGACCCCACACTTACATCTGAATGGACCCCTTCTCTCAGCCAAGGGGATTTCAAAGTTAGCCTGAAAAAGTAGTTCCCGTCCCGCCCCCCGCCACTGCATGGTGGCTCATGCCTGTAATCCAAGCACTTTGGGAGTCTGAGGCAGGTGGATCACCTGAGCTGAGGAGTTCAAGACCAGCCTCACCAACATGGTAAAACCCCATCCCTACTAAAAATACAAAAATTAGCTGGGTGTGGTAGTGAGCGCCTGTAATCCCAGCTACTAGGGAGGCTGAGGCAGGAGAATCGCTTGAACCCAGGAGCAGAGGTTGCAGTGAGCCAAAATCGTGTCAATCCACTCCAGCCTGGGTGACAGAGCAAGAGTTGGTCTCAGGCCCAGCACGGTGGCTCATGCCTGTAATCCCAGTACTTTGGAAGGCCGAGGCAGGAGGATCACGAGGTCTGGAGATCGAGACCATCCTGGCAAACACGGTGAAACCCCATCTCTGGTAAAAATGCAAAAATATTAGCCAGGCGTGGTGGCAGGCGCCTGTAGTCTCAGCTACTCAGGAGGCTGAGGCAGGAGAATGGCGTGAACCCAGGAGGCAGAGCTTGCAGCTTGCAGTGAACTGAGACTGTGCCACCACACTCTAGCCTGTGCAACAGAGCAAGACTCCGAAAAAAAATAAAATAAAATAAAATAGTTGGTCTCAAAAAAAAAAAAAAAAAAAAAGAGTTTCAAGCCATGATGGAAAGGGAGATCCAGACATGCCCCATAATATTCTCTTCTCTTTTGGAATTAATGATAGAACTGACTCTTTCAGTCTGGTGAGAAACGTTTACTATCTAGCTCTGTGAAGACTGCTACCTGGAGGGCCTCATCTGCATGGGAAAACCTTGGTCTCCACAACACCTTATGGTAACCCAGACACTCCTTTCTAGTGATGATAATTGTTTAACTAAATTGCCAATAAGAAAATCTTTGAATCTGCCTTGGACTTGGAAGATCTTGCTTCCAGTTATCCTGTGTTTCTGGACTGAACCAATGTACATCTTTCAGGCATCGATCTCACGTCTTCCTAAAATATATATAAACCAAGTTGTGCCCTGACCACCTAAAGCAGATGTTTTCAGGATCTCCTGAGGGCTCTTTTATGGGCCATTGGACACTCATATTTGGCTCCGAATAAATGTCTTTTACTATTTTACAGATTTTGACCCTGTGTCTGCTAGAACTTTAGAAAGCACAGCACCTGTGCTGATGCCTTTGCATTTCAAAGTTGGCAACAGTTAATGGGAAACTGGATTCCAAATTATGCCAGGGAATACTGGGCCAGGGGCTTTCAGCAGGACCATTACCATTTCTGGAACTTCAAGGGCTATCACAATGGTCTCATCCAGGACACATTGGATGACTCATGAGATGCCTAACTGACATGGCTTGGGCAGTGATGCGGAAGTGAGGAAACTCAGGCAGTCACTGATTTCTTAACTACACGGATGTTTTTCCTTTATCTCCTGGCTGAGGAAAGAAGACCAGGAAGAGCAGTGAGGGACTTCCAGGGTAGTGTATGACTGTCTCCAGAAAACAGGTAGATAATCTGGGTCCTATCTGTGATAGGCCATGCTGATGGATCAACAGGTTACCCAAGCTGTAAAAAGCATTCAAGCACTTCCCTTGGAGTGTGAGGCAGAAATCAGGACAGCTACTGGTCCACCAGAGGACAAAAATCAATCCCATTTTACTACTTTGGCTCTTCAGTGTGGTGAGCATAGGGCAGTGAAGGTGGATGAGCAACAACATCCACCTTCAGCTACACATGGAGACAACAGAAGACTCCAGGCAGGACAGAGGAGGGCAACGGCAACATGGCGACAGCCTCAGGTGGATGTGTCCCTGTGTGTGTGTGTATGTGTGTGTGTACTGGGAGAGTGGGCAGGGGGAGGGAGGGGAGGGTTGAAATCTTCCTGTAGCAGGACAAGCCGCAGACAAAACCTCTCAGACACCAAGTTGTAGAAAGAAGGGCTTTATTCAGCTGGGAGCATCGGCAAGCTACTGCCTTAAAATCCGAGCTCCTCAAGCGCACAATTTCTGTCCCTTTTAAGAGCTCACAACACTAAAGATTTCACATGAAAGGGTCGTGATTGATTTGACCAAGCAGTGGGTACATGACAGGGGCTGCATGCACCGATGGTCACAGAGAAACAGAACAGGGCGGGGAGTTTCACATTGTTCTTCTACACAGTGTCTGGAATCTATGAATAACATTGGTTTCTAAGTTATGAGTTGATTTTTAAGTACTGGGTTTAGGCCAGGCAGACCCAGGCCTGGTTTCGGGCCTGGCGCTGGGCTGCATGTCTTTGGTTTTACTTCCTTGTTTTTTCTTAAAACAGGTACTGAGTATAAAACAATACAAAACATGTGAGAGGGTCTTTTTCTTTCCTCATTCCCAGTAGAGAAGAGAAAAGCATAGAACTGGGTAAAGAGGTCCCAGAAAAGAAACAGGAGCCTACAAGCCACCACAGAAGTTTCTTGCCCCAAGGAATGGTCTTTTGCCCCACCAGGGGCTGTGTATGTTGTGAAGTCCATGGAGGTATCCAGGGTGTGGGCTCCCTGGCTCCAGTAGACTCAAGGTCCCTTTGAACTAGGGGAGGAAAGGCACCTGTAAGGTCTCCCCAGTTGGAATAAGGGTCGGAATAAAGCACATCCTGACAGGGCTGGGGGGCACTAAGTACACTCTATGGCTGGGAGTGGGAAGGGGGAGGTGGGGACAAAGGGCTGTTTTCTCTGTGTGCAGGCTTCAGATGCACAGGGGGTGTGAAGAGAGTCTGAGAAGGAGGGGGAGAAGGAAGAGAAGGCAGACGAGGAGAAGGATGGTAAGTTTTCTGGGATGGACCTGGTGCTCCAGGTAAACAGGAAGCCTAGGCTGTGCAGTGTGTTTGTAGGAAGGTGCACGAAGGGGCAAGTCTGTTCCTTGGCTCCTTCCCTGCTCCCTGGCCAGAAAGCCTGAGAGTGTTCGCGTTGGCGTGGTTTGGGACAGCACAGGGACCCCCAGTCAGACCAGGCCTTGCATTGGTCCATCCATCCCCAAAAGCTAGGCCAGAAACACACGCGATGCAGACTTTTGCCTTGGCGTTGGATTTTTTCCCGAAAACAGACTAAAGAGGACAATGTATCCGAAGCGCTGCTCAGCCACAGCCTCTTGAGTGGCATGGGAACAGAACAGAGGCATTACGGAAACCCAGTTCTTGGGCAGAGGATCAGAAACTCAAGGGCCTCGTTGGACATCTCCCGGCTTCTGAGCGCCCAGGGCGGCCGTCCCAGGCAGGCTACGGTCTACTTGGCGGACAGGCGGCCTATGCTGCACAAAGAGGCCTCCAGACCGAGCCCGGTGGCCGCCAAGGCTCAGTAGCAGGGAGACGACGCTCTCACAGGTCCCCATCTTCAGACCTCTCTGCTCCCGCGGCCAGTTTTCGAAGCGGGCAGATCCTGGCGCTTGTGGCGGCCGCGGAGCCAGTGACCCGGCTCTTCCAACGAGGCTGCGGCCGCCACTCCTGCCTGCGCCTGAGGTTACTCCTGGGTGGTGGACGTGGACTCTTGGTCCGAAGGCTGTGCACGCCGCACCGGGGCAATTCAAAGAACGCGCTCCTGTCCCGTGGAGAAACTCTAGAACCGCTGATCCTGGTTCTGAGCTGTGGCCCCGCGGATATTGGAAGGTAACCCGCCGCCCCGCGAATTCGATCTTCTGGGTCTCCGGGTGGTTCCCACTGGAGCTCTCGCGCTGTCTCTCTGGAGCCAAAAGCCCCCCTCACACGGCTTTGCCAGTGCATCGCTTCTTTCCAGCGGAAGTTTACAGCGACAAGGGGATTCAGAAGATCAAGCTTGCGGGGCCCGCCGCCTTTTATGCTCCTCCTGCTTAGGAGTCGGTCCAGCCCGGAGAGATCCAGGAGAACTGGGCGGTCAGCTAACTGAGAGCTAACTGCATCAGAAGAGGAACCGCCCAAGTCGCCTTCAGTGTCCACGTAGTCCCCTCCTGGAGCAAGTTGTCGAAAGTGAGTCTAGTGAAGACAGATGGAATTAGCAGTGGAAAATGCAAGAGACCTCCGGACGCCTAAGGAGGGAAGCTCTTTTGGGAGACGGGGAAGTGTAGATATCCGATTTCTGACCCCAAGCGTTCTGGTAGTAGTACAGGAGAGACCGAGAGCCAGGGCTGTGGGAAAGACGTATGTCCGTATCTTTGAGCTAGAGTGTGCGGGATGGATACTGGCTGAAGGCAGGGTGTGGGTGTGGTGTTTGCGATGAAGGGTGATGGGAGGGAAACTCAAAGGATTATTCGGGAGGGAGGTTGGTGGTGGTTAGAGAAAATGGCCCAGTTCTAAAGATTAATTCCCAAAGTGTTGGGATTACAGGCGTGAGCCAGGTCAGGAGACTGAGATCAGCCTGACTAACATGTTGAAACCCCGTCTCTACTAAAAATACAAAAAGTAGCCAGGTGTGGTGGCACGTGCCTGTAGTCTCAGCTACTCGGGAGGATAAGGCAGGAGAATTGCTTGAACCCGGGAGGCAGAGGTTGCAGTGAGGCAATATCATGCCACTGCACTCCAGCCTGGGCGACAGAGCAAGACTTCATCCCAAAAATAAATAAATGTATAAACTGAATGGTTGTATCTACCATATCCTGGGGTTCAAAAAGAGCAGTGATGTAAGACCAATGCCCAGTAATTTGTGAAAGATCAGAAAATTGTAAGTGTGAAGCAGGTTAACTGTGCACTGCTTGCCAACTTCTCTGAATCAACTGAGACATAAGATATTCATATGCAAGTTATATGAAGCAAATTTGTACTTACAGACAGGCAGCAAGGGATAGCAAGACTAGGGTTCATTGTGTGTTAGTCCCTTGTAACTCAGAAAGCTTCTTCCTAGGGTAGATGGAGTCTTAACTGCACATGCTCTTCTTGCATCACAGCTGAGGGACCCCAATAAGCAGCTCACCTTGGGTTTTCTACCCCAAGTTCACTTGACACGCTGAGCTAAAGGGTTGAAGGACATCTTGTGCTTGGTGGAGACAGGAATAGAGCCCAGGCTGTTCCAGCTGCTTTCTCCTTATTTTAGGATGTTGCACTCCCAGCACATTCTACAGATATTCTTGAGGACTACAAGCAAGAAAGTAGGGGAACTGGGTTGTTCCAAAGCCACCTAGCGAACTTTTCTGTAATCAGTTCAGTTATTGTATTGAAAAGACATTTCTTAAAAGAAGACATACAGATAGCCAACATATATAAAAAATGTTCTTTATTACTAATCATCAGGGAAATGGAAATTAAAACCTCAATGAAAATCTTTGGATCCTCCCTCCCCACCAGATTTTTCTTACTGTGAACAGCACAGACATTAATGTCCTTTTACATATTTCCTAGTGTATATGTATGTGCAAGACTTTTTCTTGGGAGTGTACTCTGAAATTGAATTGGTAGGTTTTGAGATATGTGACTTGCAGCTTCATAAGACAACAGATTGTTTTTCAAAGTGATAGTACCAATACGTGTTACCACTTACATTATATAAGATACTCTGAAGTTTCATATACTTACTCTCTAACATTTGGTATTGTCAGGTGATTTAACATTTAATCATTGAAAGGGTGAAAATAGCAGCGGCCCACAATTGTTGAACAGTCAGGCAATTTCACCCTATATGGACATTGTTGATTGCCACATGATTCCCTCCACAGATTCCCCTTCCTGATTTATCATTTTGGTGCCTCAGATTCTGTTCATTGCTGAGACCAGATCGGTTGGGCAGACTCTAACCCAGCAGCGCTAGAGGAATTAAAGACACACACACAGCAATACAGAGGTGTGAAGTGGGAAATCAGGGGTCTCACAGCCTTCAGAGCTGAGAGCCCCAAACAGAGATTTACTCATGTTTTTATTAACAGCAAGCCAGTCATTAGCATTGTTTCTATAGGTATTAAATTAACTAAAAGTATCCCTTATGGGAAATGAAGGGATAGGCCGAATTAAAGGAATAGGTTGGGCCAGTTAACTGCAGCAGGAGCATGTCCTTAAGGCACAGATCGCTCATGCTACTGTTTGTGGCTTAAGAATGCCTTTAACTGTAATCCCAGCACTTTGGGAGGCCGAGATGGGTGGATCACGAGGTCAGGAGATCCAGACCATCCTGGCTAACATGGTGAAACCCGTCTCTACTAAAAAATACAAAAAACTAGCCGGGCAAGGTGGCGGGCGCCTGTAGTCCCAGCTACTCGGGAGGCTGAGGCAGGAGAATGGCATGAACCCGGGAGGCGGAGCTTGCAGTGAGCTGAGATCCGGCCACTGCACTCCAGCCTGGGCGACAGAGCGAGACTCCGTCTCAAAAAAAAACAAACAAACAAACAGACTAGAGTACAGTGGCATGATCACGGCTCACTGCAGCCTCGACCTCCCAGGCTCAGGCGAATTCTCCCACCTCAGCCTCCTGAGGAGCTGGAACCACAGGCCCACACCGCAACACCCGACCAATTTTTTTGTAGAGACAGTTTCCCTATGTTGCACAGACTGGTCTTGAACATAGTGCTTGATGAAGGAATGTTTTTTNAAAAAGAGCCCGCATCTCCAAGACAATCCTAAGTCAAAAGAACAAAGCTGGAGGCATCACGCTACCTGACTTCAAACTATACTACAAGGCTACAGTAACCAAAACAGCATGGTACTGGTACCAAAACAGAGATATAGACCAATGGAACAGAACAGAGTCCTCAGAAATAATACCACACATCTACAGCCATCTGATCTTTGACAAACCTGAGAGAAACAAGAAATGGGGAAAGGATTCCCTATTTAATAAATGGTGCTGGGAAAATTGGCTAGCCATAAGTAGAAAGCTGAAACTGGATCCTTTCCTTACTCCTTATACGAAAATTAATTCAAGATGGATTAGAGACTTAAATGTTAGACCTAATACCATAAAAACCCTAGAGGAAAACCTAGGTAGTACCATTCAGGACATAGGCATGGGCAAAGACTTCATGTCTAAAACACCAAAAGCAACGGCAGCAAAAGCCAAAATTGACAAATGGGATCTCATTAAACTAAAGAGCTTCTGCACAGCAAAAGAAACTACCATCAGAGTGAACAGGCAACCTACAGAATGGGAGAAAATTTTTGCAATCTACTCATCTGACAAAGGGCTAATATCCAGAACCTACAAAGAACTCAAACAAATTTACCAGAAAAAAACAAACAACCCCATCAAAAAGTGGGCAAAGGATATGAACAGACATTTCTCAAAAGAAGACATTCATACAGCCAACAGACACATGAAAAAATGCTCATCATCACTGGCCATCAGAGAAATGGAAATCAAAACCACCATGAGATACCATCTCACACCAGTTAGAATGGCAATCATTAAAAAGTCAGGAAACAACAGGTGCTGGAGAGGATGTGGAGAAATAGGAACACTTTTACACTCTTGGTGGGATTGTAAACTAGTTCAACCATTATGGAAAACAGTATGGCGATTCCTCAAGGATCTAGAACTAGATGTACCATATGACCTAGCCATCCCATTATGGGGGATATACCCAAAGGATTATAAATCATGCTGCTATAAAGACACACGCACACGTATGTTCATTGCGGCATTATTCACAATAGCAAAGACTTGGAATCAACCGAAATGTCCATCAGTGACAGACTGGATTAAGAAAATGTGGCACATATACACCATGGAGTACTATGCAGCCATAAAAAAGGATGAGTTTGTGTCCTTTGTAGGGACATGGATGCAGCTGGAAACCATCATTCTTAGCAAACTATCACAAGAACAGAAAACCAAACACCGCATGTTCTCACTCATAGGTGGGAACTGAACAATGAGATCACTTGGACTTGGGAAGGGGGACATCACACACCGGGGCCTCTCATGGGGAGGGGGAAGGGGGGAGGGATTGCATTGGGAGTTATACCTGATGTAAATGACGAGTTGATGGGTGCTGAGGAGTTGATGGGTTCAGCACAGCAACATGGCACAAGTATACATATGTAACAAACCTGCACGTTATGCACATGTACCCTAGAACTTAAAGTATAATAATAATAAAAAAAAGAAAATACTAAAAAAGAAACCAATAAAAATAATACACATAAAAATGCAGAATAACAAATATTTACATAGCATTTACATTGTATTAGATATTATAAATAATCTAGAGATGATTCAAAGTGCACAAAAGGATCACATAGGTTATAGAAATAGAACCCATTTTATATAAGAACTTGAGCATCCACAAATTTTTGGTATCTCAGGAGGGTCCTGGGACCAATCCCCTGTGGATACTGAGGAAGCAGCACAGAGCATGAGCACCTTGGCCTGCAGCTTGCAGTCTGTGAGTCTTCTTTTCACCGTAGGCCCTGCCCAATGAGGCCCTGGCAGCTGAGACTGGCACAGTATGGACCTGTGCATAGACCTTCTCTGCTATTGGTATGTAAATTCATAGAGAAATATAAATGGATAGCAACAGAAAATGGTATCGAAACAGTGGAAATCAGCAATTTTGCACAGGAAGCTTTGGGAGATGTTACTAGTGTCTCTGGGAAGTTGGGACAAAATTGAACAAACAAGATGAGTTTGGTGTTTGGGAAGTGTGAAAAGTGCTAGTGAACTCTATTCTCCTCTATGAGGAGAAGTAACTGAAGTTAATGAACCTTTTGTAGAAAATCCAGGACTTACCAATGAATCTTATGAAAGTGGCTCACTGATCAAGATGACACTAAATAACCCTTCAGAACTAGATGGACTAATGAGTAAAGTGTATGAGAAATACTAAAAATCTAATTAAGACTGAAAGTGGAACCCCGAAACAAACCAGTATGAGATAACTTCATCCAGCATTGTTGAATTAAAGTAATGGAGGATAGAAGACTTTAAAGAGCAACTTTTGGCAATGTGATGGGAAAAGAAACTACTCTCCACACAGCTGGTGAAAGAAAATATGCTTAACTTTCCAATGGTTGCAGATAAACACGATATGCATCCTTTTCAAAATACCCTGTGGTGTTCAGACTAGGTTCTAGTATTCAGAATCCGTGTAATTATTGGTGGTGAAAACTAGTTATAGAAATTATGTAATTCAAGAATAACATTATTATCTTAAGCCTTATATTGTGTTATAACTTGCTGACATCCATCCATAGATTTGGATCAAAATACTGAATGACATTTCCACTGGAAATAATTGGGAGTTGAGGAGTTGCTGTTAGTTGTACAATGTCAGATGGAGAACAATCCAATCTTAATTGTGCAATAGACTGCATTTGCTGGTGCTATTTTTATACAGTGAAGAAATAACCTTGCAGCAAAAGAAGAAACAAATAATAAAATATTCCGCTTCTTCAAAATAACAACAAAGTTTGTACAGAGGAAGATACCATAAGTAAAATGAAAATGTAAATGATAAACTTCTAGTTCTGGGAAAGATAAAGTTAACATCCCCTTATCTTACACAGAATTCAATTATAAGAACTGAAAAGAATGCTCACACGCAGCTATTTGAGAATTCTAAGAAGTAAATATAAGAAGACAGATTGGGAAGAACACCAGAGTTCAAGTACTACTAAACCAGCTGTGAGTTTGCTACATTTTTCTTCCTTTGTTATGTCCTGGCCAGGACACAACATGATCCAAAACCCAGAAATAAGCACCGTAGTGCAGACAGAGAGATATAGAAGAAACCCTCTAGTTTTAACTCAAGAGGCAGAAAAGGGAACTCTCAAAACTCAGAGATAATGGGGGAAATTTCTTGGATTTTTTTTCCTTTTCTTTTTCTCCATTGCCTTAGAGGAAAATGGTAGTGGCGAGATCTTCCAGGAATGAGAAAGCAGCAGTAGCCAAAACTTGGAGTACCTTTCTCTCCATTCAGTCAAGCTGGCTCCAATATAGTGTCACAAAACTTGTGGGTTTTTTTTTTTTTTCCTTCTCTCTCTGTCCTGCTACTGCTTGACCTTGAACATGGTACAGTGGGCAGTTTCTAGCCAGAAGTCTGAAAAGAGCAGCCCACAGAACTGGAAAATTCCTGGTAGATTAAACAAACAAAAAAAAAGAGTAGGGGCTCAGGAAGATCACCTCTTCAATTTGTTCATGAACCCTTACGCTCACCCCCAATCGGTGTTGTACCAGCATGAAGTGGTACAATGTCTTTAAAGTGCTGACGAAAAAAAAAAAAGAACTGTCAACTCAGAATTTTGTATCAGTGAAAATATCCTTTTGGAATTAAAGACATCTCTGATTAAGAAAAACTAACAGTAGTTAATGGCAGCAGAACTGCTTTGAAAGAATTGCAAAAGCTCTTTAGACAGCGGGAAATGATAGCAGAAAGAAATTTTGAACATCAGAAATAAGACAGAGGAAAAGAAAGGGAAAATATCTGGGTATATATAATACACTATTCTGGGTATATATAATACATTATCATATACTTTGGATTATTTAAAATATGTTTGATAGTTGAAACATAAAATATACTAATCTGAGATGGGAGTTTCAATGTCTGTAGATATAATATTTAAGACAACCACAGCAAAAAGGAGACATCTTTTTTTAATTTTTTTAATTTTTTATGATACTTTAAGTTCCAGGGTACATGTGCACAATGTGCAGATTTATTACATATGTGTACATGTGCCATGTTGGTGTGCTGCACCCATTAACTCGTCATTTACATTAGGTATATCTCCTAATGCTATCCCTCCCCCCTACCCCCTCCCCACAATAGGACCCGGTGTGTGATGTTCCCCTTCCTGTGTCCAGGTGATCTCGTTGTTCAATTCCCACCTATGAGTGAGAACATGTGGTATTTGGTTTTCTGTTCTTGCGATGGTTTGCTGAGAATGATGGTTTCCAGCTGCATCCATGTCCCTACAAAAGACACGAACTCATCTGTTTTATGGCTGCATAGTATTCCATGGTGTATATGTGCCACATTTTCTTAATCCAGTCTGTCACTGATGGACATTTGGGTTGATTCCAAGTCTTTGCTACTGTGAATAGTGCCACAATGAACATATGTGTGCATGTGGAAAGGAGACATCTTAATGGACTTTATAGTAGTAACACTTCTACATTCAAATTAGGTGGTAAAATATTGATTATAAATTGACTATTAAAAAATTAAGTATGCATTTTGCAATTCCTGGAATAAGCTCTAAAAAATAAGCGAAGTGATATAATGACTCTGAGAGTGGTACCAGTGAATATTTTCGAAGAAAAGATAAAAACACCAATGTTCAAATGATATTAAATTTAGAATAAATATGGAGTTTTCCTTCAGAGCCCCTATGGAAGTTTTACATAATGTGTACTAGGTAATTAAAAAGTATGCACTATCTCTTTAGGTACATGTTATGTTGAAAAAAACAAAGCACACAAAACAAAGAGCAGTGAAGTGAGTTTAATGAAATAGCAAAAGGTTTTTTTTTTTTAACTTTTCTAATGTTATAGCTTTTGATTTATGAAAAGACAAATGCTATCATTTTACCATCAACTAGTCACATTATGAAAAGACAAATGCTATCATTTCATCATTAACTAGTCACATTAAATAATAAATAATCAGTACTACTTCCTTTGAATGATCAGTTGCTAAAATTTGACTTACGGTCATAGCAAAAAAATACTGTTTCATTATCTCTAAGTGATAAAAATGGAGTCATTCCCACAGACTCCTTGTCTCTGGCTCATGATCTGCTTTCATTTTTATTTTTGTTTTTGAACTCCATGTGTGTGTTGGGGGTGGTGCTAAATTTCAGAAGTGGGTATTATCATTTATTGAAATTTTGAAATTGTTTTGGCTCTACATGAAAATTGAATGCTACATTTCATTTTTAGTTTTATTTCATTGATGATTAATTCTTAGAGATTTAATAAGGCAAGTTTACACTAGATTCTTTGTATTCTACGACTACACTAAAGGCAACACAAATTGATTTTACAGAGAAAATAATTAGATTAAGGAGGCACAAATTTCCAGTTTAAAGAACAAGATTAAATGGATTCACTTCCTTTCATTCTCTAAAAGTAACCAATGCAACATTTTTTTGTCTCTTCAGTGAATTTAATCTTAATGGTTCTGCTAAGTTACTTTGGGCCTTAAGAATGTACTGTGTTCTTTGTCTCTAAATACATGAATATTAGTTAAAGAAAATGTTTAGACTGAAAACCTGTATCTCAAATTTTAAATGAGATTTACTCTTCTAGGAACTATGTGAGGCGCTTTCACATTTTTCTTATGCCCACATTGCTGATGAGAAATCAGTGACTTAAGCAGCTGAAAAGACGGCTCTAAGGACATACAAACAGTAAATGACAGAACAAAGAATTATAATACAATGCAGCATGAACCCACTAAAACAGTAAAATATGAAAAACTGACAAAACAAGGAATAACAAGGATGTAGAGCAAGTGGTACACTCATACACTGCTGGTAAGAATATAAATTGGTACTTAGAAAAACTGTTGTGGTATCTACTAAAATGAGTACATGCAAACCCTATTCATTAGTTTTTTATTGGTGCACAACCCATTACCACAAACAGTGGCTTAAAACAAAACCATTGGCTGGTCGTGGCTCACGCCTGTAATCCCAGCACTTTGGGAGGCCGAGGCAGATGGATCACTTGAGGTCAGGAGTTTGAGACCAGCCTGGCCAATATGGTAAAACCCCATATCTACTGAAAATACGAAAGTTAGCCAGGCGTGCTGGCACATGCCTGTAATTCCAGCTACTTGGGAGGCTGAGGCAGGAGAATTGCTTGAACCTGGGAGGCAGATGTTGCAATGAGCTGAGATCACACTATTCCACTCAGCCTGGGAGAAGAAGCGAGACTCTGTCAAAAAATAATTAATTAATTAATTAATTTAAAACAAACAAACAAATGAACAAAAATCATGTGTTAGTTCCTAGTGCTATAGGTCGAAAGTCTGACACAGTGTAGCTGAGTTCTCTACTCAGATATCACAAGGCTGAAATCAGTGATGAGAGGCTGAGTCCTTATCTGGAGGCTCTGAGGAGAAATTCGCATCCTAGCTTATTCAAGCTATTGACAAAATTCGGGTCCTTGATGTTGTAGGACTGAGCTCCTGTTTCCTTGCTGGCTGTCGGCCGGAGGCTTCTTAGATCTTCACTCTTTGCATATGGATCGCTGATCATTAAGCCAACAATGTAGCAAGTATCCCTTGGGCTTCAAATTTGACTTCCTTTTCCATTCCCAGCTAGAGAATACTCTGTTTTTTTTTTTTTTTTTTTTTTTTCTTTTTTTTTTCTTTGAGACGGAGTCTCGCTCTGTCGCCCAGGCTGGAGTGCAGTGGCCGGATCTCAGCTCACTGCAAGCTCCGCCTCCCGGGTTTACGCCATTCTCCTGCCTCAGCTCCCGAGTAGCTGGGACTATAGGCGCCCGCCACCTCACCCGGCTAGTTTTTTGTATTTTTTTTTTTAGTAGAGATGGGGTTTCACCGTGTTAGCCAGGTCTCGATCTCCTGACCTCGTGATCCGCCTGTCTCGGCCTCCCAATGTGCTGGGATTACAGGCTTGAGCCACCGCGCCCGGCCAGAATACTCTGTTTTTAAAGGGTCTCATGTGATTAGATTAGGCCTCCCTGGGTATTTTCCTATTATGTGGCCCACCTGCATAATACCCTTATCATTTGGGTATAGAATCTAAAGAGTTATTGTTAGAATTATTTATACTTCTTATTACTCAGCGGTTCCAATCCTAGGTATATAACCAACAGAAATGCAAGCGTATGTATTTTGTACATAGAATGCTGATAGAAGCACTACTCATAGTAGCCAAAATCTGGAGAAATTATTCATCAACAATGGGATAAATTGTGGGATACTCTTATTCTTGAATACAGAAATTAGGATGAACAAACTACAACAACTTACAGCAACGTGAATGGATCTTGTAAACATAATGTGGAGTAACACAAAACAGATAACAGTGTTTAATGGGAGCAAAGGGAGAGGTACCTAATGCAGCCCAGAAAGTCATAGAAAGCTTCCCAAGGAAGATACAGACTAATATAGAGAATTCAAGTGAGTTATGGCAGGGGAGAGGAGAGTACTGTATTTTGAATCATAACAATAAAATAAACAGAAGCAACACATCTGTAAGCATCATAAGCAGATGAATATTATGAATAGATAGCAAAATGGTGAGGCAGAAGATATGCCAGGAGAATTTGGCAGGGATCAGAACATGGAGAACTTTGCAAGTCTGGCAAGAAGATTGACGTTAATCCTATAGATAATTGGGGTATCTCCTAGCAAAAGGAAGGAGATGGACATATTTACATTTGGTATCACTGCTACTACAAAGTGGAAGAGGAAATTAGAAGAGGAAAACATGGAGAGAACTGCACTAGGTAGGAGGTTATTATTCCAGGAGCACAGGTGAAATACAATGAGAGCCTGAATTAGCTGGAATAGAGAGGAAAGGAGGCAGGATAAGAAAAACAGATGCCTTGTATCCACCTCGCTTGCAGAAATCTCTTCTTAAAGTCTGAATTCATGTTATAGTGTAATTTACTAGCAATACAGTTGTTTCATATACCCATGTGTTCCAAGAAAAGGCAGAATTGCCAATTAAGCAGGGATCTATGATCTATGTTGAAAAGAGGACTTCTGTTGTGCAATGTCAATGCACAATGAAGACTTCATTTTTTAATTTATTTCTTTTTTTCTAAATCATCAGGACTTTTCCAATACAATATACCTATGAGTGGGAACTAGAAGAGAAAGTGCATTCCAAGGTTGAGATATCTGAGTAGTATCTATGCCTTAAATCTGTGATTAAGGTCAGAAACAGCAGTGATCTGGGAAAGAAATTCTTCAGAACCTCCACATACTACTATGATCAATGGGGTAGTTGTGTAAAGAAAATTATCTAAGCTATAAATTTACTATCTCTGCTAGAAAATCCTCACAAAGTCAATTTCTGTGAACACATAGTAGGCCAGCAGAAGCGCCAATGAAATCTGCATACGTGCATGCATTTTGACTGGTATAAAAAACTGGTATAAATATACATGTCTTTTATTTTTTAAATTTCTATTGTGGTTGTGTTTTGTAAAGCCTTCTCCAATATTTTAACACTAATTAGGTTACAAAGAAAAATATAATTGAAGTTTAAAATGAACCATATGTATTAATATAATTAATTTCACTTAAATTCTCAAAACCATAAATGTAATTGCTATAACTGTTTTTAATAGATAAATAATTATTTTTTATTACTGTAATTGAACTAAAATGAGTCTGGAATTAGTAGTAGGGCTTGATCTTTGAATGTCCCTTCCCCCCACCACACACACACTTATTTTCACAGTATTTTTCTATTAATTCATGACATCTGAATTGGAACATTCAGGTGTCACGAATTTGCAACAACAGGCAAATGTTCCGAACTTAATCTGTAAATAATTTTCCTACCCACAACAGAGCTTTTCAATACAGAGAGAAAAATAACAATGTGCAGAGAGAAAAAGAAAAAAAAAAAGAAAATTCCTTTTTGAAAGTTTTATTATTTTTCATATGTCTCATGATTAAATTGAGTTGTCTAAATGAATGTTTATTGTTAGATCTAGGACTTCTGTCTAAGAAGCCAAGAAATAATTTAAAAATTGATGACAACATTGCAGAGGTAGTTTAATCACCACAATGTACAACAGGTCTTTAATTTCCTTGACTACATTTAATATTCTATTAATGTATCTGGAGGTCAATGTAGAATTTTGGCAGCTCTGGTCCCCAGGTAACCCATCTTGAGCTTACACTTAACTCAAGCACTAGCATACTTAGCACATATAAACCATATTTATATAACTTTTTCTTGGATATTTATTTGCATTTTTGAAACTGAATAAGTCTTTAATAGGACAAATATAAAGGAGTCTAAGTGATCAATGTAATTAAAAAGCAAGTTGGAGGCAAGGGCTCTCCTCATCTTTTTTCTCCCCATTGTCTTATTCTGAGTAGGGGTTCAATATATGTTTGTTGAATTTAGTTTATTATTGCAGCTTGTTAAGTATTAAATTCTGATTCTGTCTTGTCAAGGATTGAGATTCTGCCAAGCTTCATGTCATCTGCATACCTAAAGATGTCTTCTACTCTAAGCCACGGACGAATGTGTTTAACTACAAAAGATCAACTTGTAACCTGTTTTCAGGTTTGTAAAAGTATTTACTTATGTTTAAATCTAATCATTTATCAAGGTGCCTATCTACCCAAATGATATGGTTTGACTGTGTCCCCACCCAAATCTCATCTTGAATTGTAGTTACTGTAATCCCCATATGTCCTGGGAGGGACCCAGTGGGACGTAATTGAATTACGGAGGTGGATTTCCCCATGCTATTCTCATAATACTAAGTTCTCACAACATCCAGTGGTTTTATAAGAGGCTTCCCCTTTCACTCCACTCTCCTTCTTCTCTTTCATGCCACCATGTGAAGAAGGTCCTGTTTGCTTCCCCTTCTGCCATGATTATAAATTTGCTATAATATCCTCCCAAGCCCTGTGGAATTGTGAGTCAATTAAAACTCTTTCCTTTATAAATTACCCAGTCTCAGGAATGTCTTTATTAACAGCATGAGAATGGTTAAATACCATTGCCTTCATTAGAGAAGTTGAAGAAAAATGGGAAATAAATTTTTCCAACCTAACATTCATATATAATTGTTCCTCTTTCTCTAACATTAAAAAGAAACTCCCTTCATAATTGTTCTTTATATTTTATTTAAATTTTATCTTAGTTCTGTATTCTGCCAAGGGGCATTTTATTTCATTTATATTCAAGAAGCATTTAAGTAAGTACTTAACAAGGTCTAGAAAATCCCAAATGTGACGGCTAAATAGAAAAAATAAGTCATAATCTTTGTCCTAAGTGGGCTTATCAAGAAAGAGATGTATAAATAGTTATGTGTAAGTGTTATAGCTGATATTTGGTTTTTAATATATGAATATATGTACAGGGAGGGCAAGGGAAAGGAAGGGTCTCACCAGGGTAAAATCAAGATTTCTACCAGGTCATATTTCTTTCTGGAGTCTTTAGGGGATACTCCATTTCCTTGCCCTATCTAGCTTCTACAGGCCACCTGTATTTCATGGTTTATGGTCTCTTCCTCCATCTTCAAAGTCAGCAGGGCAGCATCTTCAAATTTCTCTGTGATGCTGTTTTTCTGCCTCTTCCTTCCACATTTAAAGGAATAATGAAATGTCATTTTTTTTTTCTTCAATGAACATTGGCATTTTGACAAGACAGGAGAATGAATGACCTGAGAAATAAGTGAGTGGCCAAGTGCAAGACAGAAACCCACGACCTTTCTTATGACTGAGGATTTCTCATGCCCTGGGAACAAGTAATTTTCCCAAAGGCAACTTTAAAGTGATGGCAGGGGCAGACAATATTGTCAAAAAAAAAAAAAAAAAAAAAAACTGGGAGAAACTGATTACACTGGGTTCACTGGATAATTCAGCATAATCATTACTTCTAAACCAGCTGATTATCAACATTAATTCCATTGGCAATTTCCTCTTGCCATGTAACAACATATTCACATGTTTTGGAGATCAGATCATGAACATCTTTGGGAAGCAATTATTCTGAATACCACATTGGTGTTAATTCTTGTTTGTTTGTTTTTACCTAACAATGTGCTTGTTGGAATCGGTGGGCACCTTCTTCATTGTTAGTTCTCTGTTCTTTTCACAACTTATGTCCACTATAGTCACTTTCTTTTTTATTTTATTTTATTTTATTTTATTTTATTTATTTATTTATTTTTATTATTATTATACTTTAAGTTCTAGGGTACATGTGGATAATGTGCAGGTTTGTTACATATGTGTACTTGTGCCATGTTGCTGTGCTGAACCCATCAACTCGTCAGCACCCATCAACTCGTCATTTACATCAGGTATAACTCCCAATGCAATCCCTCCCCACTCCCCCCTCCCCATGATAGGCCCCGGTGTGTGATGTTCCCCTTCCAGAGTCCAGGTGATCTCATTGTTCAGTTCCCACCTATGAGTGGGAACATGCGCTGTTTGGTTTTCTGTTCTTGTGATAGTTTGCTAAGAACGATGGTTTCCAGCTGCATCCATGTCCTTACAAAGGACACAAACTCATCCTTTTTTATGGCTGCATAGTATTCCATGGTGTATATGTGCCACATTTTCTTAATCCAGTCTGTCACTGATGGACATTTGGGTTGATTCCAAGTCTTTGCTATTGTGAATAGTGCCGCAATAAACATACGTGCACATGTGTCTTTATAGCAGCATAATTTATAATCCTTTGGGTATATCCCCAGTAATGGGATGGCTAGGTCATATGGTACATCTAGTTCTAGATCCTTGAGGAATCGCCATACTGTTTTCCATAATGGTTGAACTAGTTTACATTCCCACCAACAGTGTAAAAGTGTTCCTATTTCTCCACATCCTCTCCAGCACCTGTTGTTTCCTGACTTTTTAATGATTGCCATTCTAACTGGTGTGAGATGGTATCTCATTGTGGTTTTGATTTGAGAATACTATAAACACCTCTACACAAATAAACTAGAAAATCTAGAAGAAATGGATAATTTCCTGGACACTTACACTCTTCCAAGACTAAACCAGGAAGAAGTTGAATCCCTAAATAGACCAATAGTAGGCTCTGAAATTGAGGCAATAATTAATAGCCTACCAACGAAGAAAAGTCCAGGACCAGACGGATTCACAGCTGAATTCTACCAGAGGTACAAGGAGGAGCTGATACCATTCCTTCTGAAACTATTCCAATCAATAGAAAAAGAGGGAATCCTCCCTAACTCATTTTATGAGGACAACATCATCCTGATACCAAAGCCTGGCAGAGACACAACAAAAAAAGAGAATTTTAAACCAATATCCCTGATGAACATCGATGCAAAAATCCTCAATAAAATACTGGCAAACCGGATTCAGCAGCACATCAAAAAGCTTATCCACCATGATCAAGTGGGCTTCATCCCTGGGATGCAAGGCTGGTTCAACATTCGCAAATCAATAAACATAATCCAGCATATAAACAGAACCAAAGACAAGAAACACATGATTATCTCAATAGATGCAGAAAAGGCCTTTGACAAAATTCAACAGCCCTTCATGCTAAAAACGCTCAATAAATTCGGTATTGATGGAACGTACCTCAAAATCATAAGAGCTATTTATGACAAACCCACAGCCAATATCATACCGAATGGGCAAAAACTGGAAAAATTCCCTTTGAAAACCGGCACAAGACAGGGATGCCCTCTCTCACCACTCCTATTCAACATAGTGTTGGAAGTTCTGGCTAGGGCAATCAGGCAAGAGAAAGAAATCAAGGGTATTCAGTTAGGAAAAGAAGAAGTCAAATTGTCCCTCTTTGCAGATGACATGATTGTATATTTAGAAAACCCCATTGTCTCAGCCCAAAATCTCCTTAAGCTGATAAGCAACTTCAGCAAAGTCTCAGGATACAAAATTAATGTGCAAAAATCACAAGCATTCTTATACACTAGTAACAGACAAACAGAGAGCCAAATCATGAATGAACTTCCATTCACAATTGCTTCAAAGAGAATCAAATACCTAGGAATCCAACTTACAAGGGATGTAAAGGACCTCTTCAAGGAGAACTACAAACCACTGCTCAGTGACATAAAAGAGGACACAAACAAATGGAAGAACATACCATGCTCATGGATAGGAAGAATCAATATCATGAAAATGGCCATAGTGCCCAAGGTAATTTATAGATTCAATGCCACCCCCATCAAGCTACCAATGAGTTTCTTCACAGAATTGGAAAAAACTGCTTTAAAGTTCATATGGAACCAAAAAAGAGCCCGCATCTCCAAGACAATCCTAAGTCAAAAGAACAAAGCTGGAGGCATCAGGCTACCTGACTTCAAACTATACTACAAGGCTACAGTAACCAAAACAGCATGGTACTGGTACCAAAACAGAGATATAGACCAATGGAACAGAACAGAGTCCTCAGAAATAATACCACACATCTACAGCCATCTGATCTTTGACAAACCTGAGAGAAACAAGAAATGGGGAAAGGATTCCCTATTTAATAAATGGTGCTGGGAAAATTGGCTAGCCATAAGTAGAAAGCTGAAACTGGATCCTTTCCTTACTCCTTATACGAAAATTAATTCAAGATGGATTAGAGACTTAAATGTTAGACCTAATACCATAAAAACCCTAGAGGAAAACCTAGGTAGTACCATTCAGGACATAGGCATGGGCAAAGACTTCATGTCTAAAACACCAAAAGCAACGGCAGCAAAAGCCAAAATTGACAAATGGGATCTCATTAAACTAAA
>NC_037673.1:42716868-42734933 GCF_003255815.1 Theropithecus gelada | reverse complement strand
ATTTTTTCCTTCATTTCAACTTTGGTGAATCTGGCAATTATGTGTCTTGGAGTTGCTCTTCTCGAGGAGTGTCTTTGTGGCGTTCTCTGTATTTCCTGAATTTGAATGTTGGCCTGCCTTACTAGGTTCGGGAAGTTCTCCTGAGTAATATCCTGAAGAGTGTTTTCCAACTTGGTTCCATTTTCCCCCTGACTTTCAGGCACCCCAATCAGACGTAGATTTGGTCTTTTTACATAATCTCATACTTCTTGCACGCTTTGTTCATTTCTTTTTCCTCTTTTTTCTTTAGATTTCTCTTCTTGCTTCATTTCATTCATTTGATCCTCAATTGCTGATACTCTTTCTTCCAGTTGATCATGTCAGTTACTGAAGCTAGTGCATTTGTCACGTATTTCTCGTGTCATCGTTTTCATCTCTGTCAGTTCGTTTATGGCTTTCTCTGCATTAATTATTCTGGTTATCAATTCTTCCCTCTTTTTTTAAAGATTTTTAGTTTCTTTGTGCTGGGTATGTAATTCCTCCTTTAGCTCTGAGAAGTTTGATCGACTGGAGCCTTCTTCTCTCATCTCGTCCAAGTCATTCTCCGTCCAGCTTTGATCCGTTGCTGGCGATGAGCTGCGCTCCTTTGTCGGGGCAGATGCGCTCTTATTTTTTGAATTTCCAGCTTTTCTGCCCTGCTTTTTCCCCATCTTTGTGGTTTTATCTGCCTGTGGTCTTTGATGATGGTGATGTACTGATGGGGTTTTGGTGTGGGTGTCCTTCCTGTTTGTTAGTTTTCCTTCTAACAGTCAGGACCCTCAGCTGTAGGTCTGTTAGAGATTGCTTGAGGTCCACTCCAGACCCTGTTTTCCTGGGTATTAGCAGCAGAGGCTGCAGAAGATAGAATATTGTTGAACAGCGAGTGTACCTGTCTGATTCTTACTTTGGAAGCTTCCTCTCAGGAGTGTACTCCACTGTGTGAGATGTGGGGTGTTGGTCTGCCCCTAATGGGGGATGTCTCTCAGTTAGGCTACTCAAGGGTTAGGGACCCACTTGAGCAGGCAGTCTGTCCCTTCTCAGATCTCAACCTCCGTGTTGGGAGATCCACTGCTCTCTTCAAAGCTGTCAGACAGAGTCATTTGCGTCTGCAGAGGTTTCAGCTGCTTTTTGTTGTTGTTGTTGTTTAGTTGTGCCCTGTCCCCAGAGGTGGAGTCTACAGAGACAGGCAAGACTCCTTGAGCTGATGTGAACTCCACCCAGTTCGAGCTTCCCAGCCGCTTGGTTTACCTGCTTAAGCCTCAGCAATGGCGGGCACCCCTCCCCCAGCCTCACTCCTGCCTTGCTACGAGATCACAGACTGCTGTGCTAGCAATGAGGGAGGCTCCATGAGCATGGGACCCTCCTGGCCAGGTGTGGGATATAATCTCCTGGTGTGCCCGTTTGCTAAGATCCTTCATAAAGTGCAGTATTGGGGTGGGAGGTACCCGATTTTCCAAGTGTTGTGTGTCTCAGTTTCCCTGGCTAGGAAAAGGGATTCCCTTCCCCCTTGCACTTCCCAGGTGAGGCGATGCCTCACCCTGCTTCAGCTCTCACTGGTCGGGCTGCAGCAGCTGACCAGCACCGATTGTCCCGCACTCCCTAGTGAGATGAACCGAGTACCTCAGTTGAAAATGCAGAAATCACCTGTCTTCTGTGTTGCTCGCGCTGGGAGGTGGAGACTGGAGCTGTTCCTATTCGGCCATCTTGCTCCACCCCCGACATTTTTCTAACTATGTAGAAAAACATGGCTAAAAACTGTATTTGCTGATTTTTAGTAAGTTAAATCAGTACTAGTTAAAACTGTCAAACTGTTTTGCACAGCTAGAAATTTGATTTGAGAAATTGCCGTTGGACAGAAACACAATAGACTTTTAATTTAAGGTTCAACTTAATTCACTAGAAAGCTTTTGTCTATGGATACTTTTATTTTTACTAAAATACACAATACATGTTGTTGGGTAATAATTTGAAATTGAGAAATTTTAAAAAATATTGAAGTTTTCAAATTGTGGTTATTCTTCTTTAGAGTGCTCTGCCAAATACCTCTAGATTATACTGACTAGATTAGAGTTTAGAATTTCAAGTGGCCTTTTACTGTTTGTTTTTGTATTTTTTTCTCTCTAACCCAATTATTTTACTAAATTTTTCCAATATGTAATGTATTTAGATGGTTCACAATTCATAGAATAGAGAATTCAGAGAAGCATCTCTCCTATTCCTGAACCTCATCCACTCCTCTTCTCACAGGTAACCAATATATTTTCTTTCAGAAATCTTTGTATTACATACCTATATAAACACTGACTTTTTTTTTATTATTTGTATTCACAGGATTCTATATTTTTTTAACCTTAGAAGATATTAGAGATCCTTCTATATAATAACTCATTATCTCTTATGGCTGCTTATTATTCTACTGCATAAATATATCACAATTTTGGGAGACAGGTTGTATTAGTCCATTTTCACGCTGCTGATAACAACATACCCAAGACTGGGCAGTTTACAAAAGAAAGAGGTTTAATGGACTTACAGTTCTATGTGGCCTCACATGGAAGAAGGGGAGGCCTCATAATCATGGCAGAGGGTGAAAGGCCTGTCTCACAAGGCAGCAATCAAGATAAAAGAGCTTGTGCAGGGAAACTCACCTTTTTAAAACCTTCAGATCTTGTGAGACTTACTATCACAAAAGCAGCATGGGAAAGACCTGTCCCTATGATTCAGTTACCTCCATTAGGTTTCTTCCACAACATGTGGGTATTCAAGATGAGATTTGGTTGAGGAAATAGCCAAATCATATCAGAAGTGGAGCAAGATGGTACAATAGAAGGCTCCACTCCTTGTCCCCCTGGGAAGGACACTAATTTAAAGACTATCTATATAGAACAAACACCTTCATAAGAACCTAAAATCAGGTGAGCCCTCATAGTACCCAGTTTTATCTTCATATAGCTGGAAGAAGCACTGAAGTGATAGAAAAAACATCCTGAATCACCAATACCATCCCTCCCAAGCTCCTGGTAGGAGTATGTGGTGCAGAGAGCATCTCTAGGCACTGGGGGAAGGAGAACACAACAATTGTGAGGGACTGAGATCAGTGCTGTCCTTTTAGA
Organism: Theropithecus gelada; assembly: GCF_003255815.1. Lineage (NCBI taxonomy): Eukaryota > Metazoa > Chordata > Mammalia > Primates > Cercopithecidae > Theropithecus > Theropithecus gelada. The sequence continues at coordinate 42,731,802 of NC_037673.1, read as the reverse complement.
GCATAAAGGAAAGCTGGACCAAACTCAGCTAATGTCCTCCCACAGTGGGAACATTTAAACCAGCCCTAGTGAGAGCGGAATTGCTAATCCCAGCGTGCCAAACTTGACTTCTAGCAAACCTTGCCTCCATGGACTACAGTGCTCTGTGTCTCTAAATGAAGTTGAAAGGCAGTCTAGGCCATAAGGATAGCAACTTTTAGGCAAGTTCAAGTGCTGAACTAGGTCCAGAGACAGTGGAATCCAGGGGCACATGACCTATTGAGACACCAGTCAGCATTGCTAAGGGAGTTGGTGACATTAGCCCTCCCCTAAACCCAGGCTGCATACCTCATGGCTCCAAAAGAGACTCCTTCTATCACTTAAGGAGAGGAGGGGGAAGGGTGGGTAAGACTTTGTCTTGCATCTTCGATACCAGTTTAGCCACAGCAGGATAGGGCATCAGTTAGAGTCATGAGACCCTCATTCCAGGATCTAGCACCTGGACAACATTTATGGACACACCCTGGACCAGAAGGGAACCCACTGTCTTGAAGGAAAAGACCCAGTCCTGGAAACATTAATCACCTGCTATCTGGAGAGCCCTGAATTACCAGCAGCAACACCCAGGTACTATGTCAGGAGCCGTGAGTGAGCCTCTGAGACTTGCTGGCTTCAGGTGAGACTGAGCACATTACCAGTTGTGGTGGCTATAGGGCAAAAGTTTTTCTGCTTGAGAAAATCAGAGGGAAAAGTAAAGGACTTTGTCTTACACATTAGGTACCAGCACGGTCGCAGAGGGGTAGGGCATCAAGTGGTCTCTTGGGGTCCCTGACTTTAGGACTTGATTTTACTTTACTTTTGGATGGCATTATTGCATCTACCCTGAGCCAGGGGAGAGCTCACTGTCATGAAGAGTGAGTCCCAGACAAGGCAGCATTCACTACAAGCTGACTTAAGAGACCTTGGCCTTTAGGGGACATTGGTGGTAGTTTGTTATTACTTCTTGTGGCCTGGAATGGGTGTGGCTATGGAGTGAGATTCCTCTGCCTTTAGAAAGGTGAAAAAAAGGATGGGAACTTGTGGTTTGAGTGCCAGCTCAGCCACACTACAGTAGAACAACAGGTAGACTTTTAAGGTTTCTGATTCTAGTCTCTGATTACTGGATGATACCTCTGGACCCACCTGGGAATGGAAGACCTTTCCATCCTGAAGGCAAGGACACAGGCTTGGCTGGCTTTGCCACTGGCTGATTGTGGAGCCCTGGGGCTTTGGTTGAACATAGGCAGTACACAGGGAGTTGTTACAGTAGGCCTTGGGTGAGACCCAGTGCTGTTAGAGTGGTGATGGCCATAGGGGTACTTATGTCTCTTTACCCCCAACTTCTTCACCCTCAGTATTAGAACAAAGAGAGAGACCCTGTTCATTTAGGAGAAAGTGAGAGAATACAACAAGAGTCTCTGCTTGATAATACAGAGAATTCTCCCATATTTTGTCCAAGACCATCAAGGTGGTGTCTCTAAGAATCTGTGACAACCACAGTGTTACTGGGCTTGGGGTGCTCCCTAAAGCAGATACAGCTTAGATCACAACACCCAACTTCTTTCAAATATTTGGAAATCCTTCCCAAGAAGAAAAGCTACAAATAAGTTCAGACAGTGAAGACTACAATAAATACCTAACTCTTCAATGGCCAGACACTGACAATGTCTACTACCATCAACATCATCCAGGAAAATATGATATCACCAAATGAACTAAATAAGGCACCAGAGACCAATCCTGGAAAAACAGAGATATGTGACCTTTCAGACAGAGAATTCAAAATAGCTGCGTTGAGGAAACTCAAAGTATTTGAGATAACACAGAGAATGACTTCAGAATTCTATCATACAAATTAAACAAAGATATCGAAATAATTCAAAAGAATCAAGCAGAAATTCTGGAACTGAAAAATGCAATAGGCATACTGAAGAATGCATTAGAGTCCTTCAATAGCAGAATTCATCAGGCAGAAGAAAGAATTAGCCTGAAGACAGGCTAAATGAAAATACAGTCAGAGGAGACAAAAGAAAAAAAGAATAAAAAACAGTGAAGCATGCCTACAGGATCCAGAAAATAGCCTCAAAGTGGGCAAATCTCAGTTATTTTCCTTAAGGAGAAGATAGAGAAAGAGAGAGGGGTATAAAGTTTATTTAATAGGATAACAATAGAGAACTTCTTAAACCTGGAAAAAGGAATGAACATCCAAATACAAGGCTATAGAACATCAATGAGATTTAACCCAAAGAAGACTACCTCAAGGCATTTAATGATGAAACTCCCAAAAGTCAAAGTTAAAGAAAGTATTTTAAAAGCAGCAAGGGAAACAAAACAAATAACTTACAATGGAGCTGCAATATGCCTGGCAGTAGAATTTTCAATGGAAACCTTACAGGCTAGAAGAGAGTGGCATGACATATTTAAAGTGCTGAAGGAAAAAAAAAAAAAAAACTTTCACTGTAGACTAATATATCTGGCAAAAATATACCTCAAACATGGAGAAATAAAGATATTCCCAGACAAACAAAAGCTGAGGGATTTCATCAACACCAGACCTGTCATACAAGAAATGCTAAAGGGTATACATCAATCAGAAACAGAAGGACATTAATAAGCAATAAGTAACCACCTGAAGGTACAAAGCTCACTGGTAATAGCAAGTAAACAGAAAACCTCAGAATATTATGAAACTGTAACTGTGGTGTGTAAAGTACTCTTATCCTAAGAAGAAAGATTAAGCAATGTACCAAACAAAAATAATAATTACAACAACAAGTATTCAAGACATAGAAAGTACAGGAAGATATAAATAGAAACAACTAAACGATTAAAAGCCAGGGGAGAAAGTTAAGGTGTAGAGTTTTCAATATTTTTGCTCGTTTTTTCATTTGTTTATGCAGTTTTGTTATCTGGTTAAAATAATGGGTTACAAGATAGTATTTGCAAGCCTTGTGGTAACCTTAAACTAAAATCATACAAGAAATACAAAAAATAAGAAACTAAAAAGCAAAGAACTAAGAAAATCACCTTCACTAAAGGAAGACAAAAAGAAAAGAACCAGAAAATGTCAAAATTGCAGAAGTAAGTCCTTACTTATCAATAATAACATTGAATGCAAATGGACTAAACTTTCTAATCAAAATACAGAGACAGGCTGAATGGAAGAAAAAACAAGACCTATTGATCTGTTGCTTAAAAGAAATGCAATTCACTTATAAAGATACACATACACTGAAAATAAAAGGATGAAGGAAGACATTCCATCCCAATGGAAATCAAAAAAGAGCAGGAGTCACTATATTTACATCACACAAAATAGATTTCAAGAGAAAAACTGTAAGAAGAGACAGAGATCACTATATAATGATAAAGGAGTCAATTCTGCAAGAGGATATAACAATTTTAAATATACATGGACTTAACAATGGATCACCCAGATATATAAAGTAAACATTATTAGACCTAAAGAGAGAAATGGGCCCCAATACAATAATAGCTAGAGATGTTAACACCTCACTTTTAGCATTGGACAAATCTTCCAGACAGAAAATCAACAAAGAAACATCAGACTTAACCTGCACTGTAATAGATCTAATAGATATTCACAGAACATTGCACTGAAGAGCTGCAGAATGCCCATTCTTTTCTTCAGCCCATGGATCATTCTCAAAGACAGACTATATGTTAGGTAAGAAAACACGTGTCAAAATATTCCAAAAAATTGAAATGCTGTCAAGCATCTTCTCTGATCACAATGGAATAAAACTAGAAGTTAACAACAAGAGGAATTTTGGAAACTATACAAATATGTGAAAATTAAACAATATGCTCCTTAGTAACCAGTGGGTCCATGAAGAAATAAGAAGGAAATTGAAAAAAATTTTGAAACAAATGATAATGGAAACACAACATACCAAAACCTATGCAATATAGCAAAAGCAGTACTAAAAGGCAAGTTTATAGTTATAAGTGCCTATATCAAAAAAAAGGAAAACCTCCAAATGAACAGTCTCACAATATATATTAAATAACTAGAAAAGCAAGAGCAAAGCAATCAAAAATTAGTTGAAGAAAAGAAATAATAAATATCAGAGCAGAAATAAAAGAAATTGAAATAAAAATTAAAGATTATTGAAACACAAAGTTGGTTTTTTGAAAAGTTAAACAAAATTGACACACCTTTAGACATACTCCCTAAGATAAAAAGACAGCAGATACAAATAAAATCAGAGATAACAAAGGAGACATTATCCCTGATACTGCAGAAATTCAAAAGATCTTTAGTGGCCAATGTGAGCAACTATATGCCAAGAAATTGGAAAATCTCAAAGAAATGGAAAAATTCCTAGACACATAAAACTTACCCAAATTGAACAGGGAAGGAATCTAAAACTTGAATTGACAAAGAAAAAAAAGAAAAAAGTATTGATATTGAACCCATTATAAAAAGTCTCTCAGTAAAGAATAGTTTGGTGCTTGATGGCTTCCTTGTTGAATTCTACCAAATATTTAAAGAAGAATTAATACCAATCCTACTCAAACTTTCAAAAAACAGAGGAGAATGGAATCCTTCCAACCTCATTCTTCGAGACCACAGTTACCCTGATAGCAAAAACAGACAAAGACATGTCCAAAAAAGAAAACTACAGGCCAATATCTCTGATGAATATTGATACAAACATCCTCAACAAAATACTAGCAGACCTAATTCAACAATACATTAAAATGACATGACCAAGTGAGATTCATCCCTGGGATGCAAGGATGATTCAACATATGCAAATCAATCAATGTGAAACATCATATCAGCAGAATAAAGAATAAGAACTTTATAACCAATTCAATTAATGCTGTAAAACCATTTGATAAAATTCAACATACAATCGTGATAAAAGCCCTCAAAATCTGGGGATAGAAGGAAAAATACTTCAACATAATAAAAGCCAAGTACAGCAGACCCACAGCTAGTATCATACTGAATGGGGAGAAACTGAAAAACTTTTCTCTATGATTTGGAACATGACAAGTATGCCCACTTTACCACTGTTATTCAACATAGTATGGGAAGTCCTAGCTAGAAAAATCGGACAAGAGAAAGATGTGCAGGGCATCCAAATTAGAAAGGAAGGAGTCAAATTATCCTTGTTTGTAGATGATATATAATCTTATATTTGGAAAATACCAAACACTCCACAAGAAAACTATTAGAATTGACACACAAACTCAGTAAAGTTTCAGGATACAAAAACAACAGGCAAAAATCAGTAGCATTTCTATATGCCAACAGTGAACATGTGAAAAAGAAATGAAAATGTAATAACATTTGCAATAGCCACAGATAAAACTAAATATCTAGGAGTTAACCAAAAAGAAGTGAAAGATCTCTACCATGAAAACTATAAAACACTGATAAAAGAAATTAAACAGAACATCAAGAAATGGAAAGATATTCCATGTTCATGGATTGGAAGCATGAATATTGTGAAAATGTTCATACTAGCTAAAGCACTCTACAGATTCAATGCAATCCCTATCAAAATACCAATGAGATTCTTCACATAAATAGAAAATACAATTCTAAAATTTATATGGAAAAATAAAAGCCCCAGAATAGCCAAAGCTATCCCAAGCAAAAGGAAGAAAACTGGAGGAATCACATTACCTGACTTCAAATAATTCTTAGAGTGATGGTAATCAAAACAGCATAATACCTGCATAAAAACAGACACATCAATCAATGGAACAGAATTGTGAACCCAGAGACAAATCCATACATCTACAGTGAGCTCATTTTCTACAAGGTGCCAAGAACATAGACTGAGGAAAAGACAGTCTCTTCAATAAATGGTGCTGGGAAAACTGGATATCCATATGCAGAAGAATGAAACTAGACCTGTATCTCTCATCATACACAAAAATCAAATCAAAATGAATTAAAAGTTTCAATCTAAGATCTCAAAATATGAAACTACTACAAGAAAACATTGGGGAAAATATCCAGGACATTTGTCCAGACAAAGATTTCCTGAGCAATACTTCCCAAACAGAGGCAACCAAAACCTCAATGAACAAATGAGATCACATCAAGTTAAAAAGTTTCTACACAGCAAAGGCTGCTGTTATTCAAGTGAATACACAACCCACAGGATGAGATAAAAAGGTTGTACACTACCTATCTGACAAGGAATTAATAACCAGAATATATTAAAAACTCAACACTATTGGAAAAAAAGCTAATAATCTGATCACAAAATGGGGGAAAGATCTGAATAGACACTTCTCAGAAGAAGACATACAGAAGGCAAACAGACATATAATAAGGTGCTCAACATCATTAATCATCAGATAAATGCAAATGAAAACCACAATGAGATGTGATCTCCAATTAAAATGGCTTAGTCCAAAAGACAGGTTATAACAAATGCTGACAAGGATGTAGAGAAAAGGAAAAACTTGTACACTGTTGGTGGGAATGTAAATTAGTACTGTGGAGAACAATTTAGAACTTCCTTACAGAACTAAAATTGAGCTATCATAGAATTCAGCAATCCCACTGCTGAGTATATACCTGAAAGAAAGAAAATAAGTATATCAAAGAGGTATCTGCATTCATATGTTTGTTGTAGCACTGTTTACAGTAGCTAAGATTTGGAAGCAGCCTGTGTCCAACAACCTAAGTGTCCATCAACCTAAGTGTCCAGCAGTCTAAGTGTCCATGAATGGATAAAGAAATGTGGTACATATACAAAATGGAGTACTATTCAGCCATGAAAAGAAGGAGATCCTGTCATTTGCAACAACATTGATAGAACGGTAGATGATTATATTAAGTGAAATGGACCAGACATAGAAAGACAATCATTGCATGTTCTCACTTATTTGTGGGATCTAAAAATCAAAACAATTGAACAATTGACATAAATAGTAAAATGATGGTTACCAGAGACTGGGAAAGGCAGTAGGGATTTGGGGGTGGGGGAAGATGGGATCTGTAATTTGTACAGAAAAATTAGAAAGATGAATAAGACCTACTATTTGATAGCACAATATGGTAACTGTAGTCAATAATAATGTAACTAAATATTTAAAAATAACAAATGTAATTGGATTGTTTGTAATGCAAGGGATAAATGCTTGAGGGGATGGATACCCCATTCTTTTGTCTTCTCTGTGTATTTTCAAATAGCCTGTCTTCAAGTTCACTAATTATTTCTTCTGCTTGATCAATTCTGCTATTGAAGGACTCTGATGCATTCTTCAGTATGCCTATTGCAGTTTGCAGCTCCAGAATTTCTGATTGAGTTTTAAAAATTATTTGATCTCTGTTAAATTTATCTGATAGGATTCAAAATTCCTTCCCTGTATTATCTTAAATTTCATTGTTCTTCTTCAACACAGCTATTTTGACTTACCCATAAGGTTACCTATTTCTGTCATACTGGGATTGGTCTATGGTGCCTTCTTTAACGATAGTTTGTTTGGTGAGGTAGTATTTTTCTGGATAGTCTTGATGTTTGTGGATGCTCGTTGATGTCTGCTCAATGAAGAGTTAGGTGTTTATCCTAATTTTCATAGTCATGGTTTGTTTGCTCCTATCTTTCTTGAAAAGGTTTTCCAAGTATTCAAAGGGAATTGAGTATTGTGATCTATGTTTTTGGTTACTGTAGACATATCTGCATTAGGGAGTACCTCAAGTCCAGTAATGCAGTGACTCTTACAGGCTTGTAGAAATATTACCTTGGTGCTTTTGTGTAACATCTGGGAGAATTTCCTAGATTACCAGGCAGAGTCTCTAGTTCTCTTCTTTTACTTTACCCCAAACAAATGGAATCTTTCTCTCCATGCTGAACTTCCCAGAGTTGGAGAAGGATTAACACAAGCACTGCTGTGGCCACCATCATGGGGACCATGCTGGGTCACACCTGATGCCAGCATAATATTGGGTCTCACCCAAAGCCTGTGGTGAATATTGCCTGGCTACCACTGATGTTTATTTAAGGCTTAATGGCTCTTTAGTCATCAGGTGGTAAATCCTACCTACATCTTTCCCTTCAAGGAAGCAGGTGCCCTTCTGGCTCTGGGTGGCTCCAGGAATGCTGTCTGAGAGCTAGGGCCTGGAATCAGGAACCTTAGGAATCTACTTGGTGCTTCATTTTACTGTGACTGAACCCTTTCCCAGGTTGCAAGACAAAATACTTTTTACTTTGTTTCTTCTTTTCTTCAGGCAAAAGGGGTCTCTCCCTGTGGCCCCTACCACTGCAGGCCTATGGTGACTGCTGCCTGGCTACCACTGAAGTTTATTGAAGACTAAAGCGCTCTTTAGTCAGCACATGGTGAATGCTGCTGAGTCTAGGTCTCTGTCTTCGGGTTGGTGGGTTCCTTTCTCGCCCACGGTGGTGGGCCTTTTAAATTTTCCTTATTTTAAAGTATTTATTACATGCATGAGGATTTTGTTGTTGTTGTTGTTCTATAGACTGGTCAGGCTGCAGATTTTAGGTACAAATGAGGTCCTCTATTTTTCTCCGGATTTTCTATTATTTAAAATGTCTCCTAAAGTCCATGTTTTATCAGTTCTAAAAAATTTACTCAGCTAGTTTGAGTAATATTTCCTAATATTTCCCTAATATTGAACTTAGCTTTTGACCTAAAGTTATAAAATAATCTATAGAATGTGAGAAAGGAAATTCTTGAATTTCATTGTTTTTAGTGTGAGCATGGTAGTATAGTTAAAATGATTTATTTCTTGGAATTAAAATATGTATTCTGTGGCTGTGTTATTCATTTTAAAACCCTTACTTTTTCAGTATTCTCAGATATCTAATATACATCTGTTTCTTTACAATCTGCCTAATTCCATTTGAGTAAACAAACAAACAAACAAAAACCAAAACTTTTTTTTCCCCATGGGCTCAGTGATGAAATCAAAACATTCTTGATTATGTGTAAAACCTCATCCTGGACTACTTTATCCATATTCTTGGAAAGATTAGTGAGAACTTCATTCCAGGTGAAACTCCATGGAATTGCTTGTTTATAATTGCTATTTAAAATAACTGAGTTCCCATTAGATCAAAATAAATGAGATCCTTTTGACTTAAACACTGTAACATTAATTTCAACATTAAAATAAAATAATTTGAATCAGAATCTCCCTGCACTTGAGAAGTTTTCTAGAATCTGCCCCAGTAGAAATAATATAACTATGATTTATTGAATTCTTAAATGCTTACCATGTGCCATGATTAAGCCAATTGTCTTGCAAGCAATTGTTTTATTGAATTTACAGTGTCCTTGTGATGTGGTTAATATAAACACCACATTTTTCAGAAAAAGAAACTGAGGCTCAGAGGGATAAGTTGCCTGGAAACTTGAGGGTTTTTTTTCTTTTTCTTTTTTTTCTTTTTTAACCAGTAGAGCCACATTAAATCTCCATGTGAATAGATTGATACTATGTGTATTGATTCTGTATTTCTGCTGTAGCAAATTACCATCAATTAGTGCTTAGACAACATAAACAACATACAATTATTACTTCAAAAGTCTAATATAGGTCTTATTGGGCTAAAATCAAGGTGTCAGCACATCTGCTTTCCTTTCTGGAGTCTCTAGGAAAGAATTCATTTCCTTTCTCTTTTTTAACTTCTAGAGGCCACCCAAATTCCTTGGCTCATGGCCCCCTTCCTTAATCTTCAAAACCAGCGATGCTGCTTCTTTCAGACCATTCTTCTGTAGTCACATTTCTGTCTGACCACTGCCTAGAAAAAGTTATCTGCTTTCCAGGAGCCTTGTGATTAGATTGAGATCACCCAGACAATCAAAAATAATCTCCTATTTCAATGTTCTTAACTTAATCACAACTACAACATCTCTTTGCCATATGGGGAAACATTAACAACTCCCAGTAATTAAGTTAGGAGAGGACCTCTTTCAAAAGCTGTTGTGCTGTTGTCACACTATAGGAACCTGTTTTTGCAAATAGAGTTTGGCAAGCACTGATTGAAATTGAACTATAGCCAAAGCAAAGGGAAAGTCAACCCCAGAACAAATTGATTAATTTTAATGCTCTTTGCCTGATTTTTTGTTGGCAACCAACTTCTGTAGCTTTAGATCTGTACAGTGTGTGTGCGTGTGTGTATATATATATGTGTGTGTGTATATATATATATGCATAATTCATACTGAATCTGTTTTTCTTGTTATTACCATAAATGTTTTAAAAAATCACTTTATTGAAATATGATTTGCATTCAATAAAACTCATCCATTTACATGTACAAATAAATTCATTTTGTCCTACATAGTTTCTTTTTATATTTAAACATTTTAAAAACTTTAACTATAATATACTTACAGAATATCATAAATGAAGAGTCTGATGAATTTTCTCAAAAACTGAACTCATTGTTGTAACAATCACTCAGCTCAAGCCGTAATGATATTGTTTTTGTGGTCAGCTTTATTAAGCATAATTTATATACAATGAAATGTGTAAATTTCAAGTACACAATTTGAATACATTTGAGAAATGTATACAGTCGCCTCACAACTACCACCACAAGGTTGATATATCTATATCCAATCTATATCTATATCTATATCTATCTATATCTGTGATATAGCTATAGAACATTTTCCATCACACCAACAAGTTCCCTTTTGCCCTCTTGCAGTCAGTCTCATTTCCCGTCTTTGACCCTTAAAACTACTGATCTGATTTCTATCACTAGTTTTTGCCTTTTCTAGAATTTCATGTAGACTTTAACTTAAGCAGCCTTTCATGTTTAGCTTCTTTCATTTAGCATCACGTGTTCAAAATTTACCCATTTTGTTGCATGTACCAGTAGTGGATATCCCACAATTTGGTTATTTCTTCACCTTTTGAGAAACATTGGATTGATTCTTTCCAGTATTTGGTTATTATAAATAAAGCTGCTATGAACAGTCCCATAAAAACTGTTGTGTGGACATAGGTTTTTATGTATCTTGGGTAAGTATAATATCTACAAATGAACCTGTTCAGTTATATGGCAAATGTGTGCTTACCATGAGAAACTGCCAAACTATTTTCCAAAGTGGTTATACTATTTTGCATTATTTTAAACAATGTACCAGAGTTTATTTCAGTTGCTTTCACTCTCTTCAAAAGCATTGGGTATTATCAGTTTTATTCATTTTTACTTTTCCAGTTAGTGTATAGTGTCTCATTGTTGTTTTGATTTTCATATCCCCGATGACTGATGATTTTAAGCTTTTTTCATGTGTTGTCATCAGTATGTATTTCTAATGAAATTACTTTAAAATTATTTTTTGCCTTTTTATTAGTTTATCATTCTTCTTCAGTGGAAAGATTTCTTTAAATATTCGGATAGATGTCTATTTTCAGATATATATTTTTCAAATACTTTCCTCTAGTCAGTGGCATTCTTTTCATTTTTGACAGTGTCTTTGAAGAGCATAAAGATTTTAATTAAAATTCATTTATCAACTTTCTTTTACAGTTTGTGTTGTGTCCTATTTAAGAAATCTTTGCCTAACTCAAGGTCACTAGGAATTTGTCCTACATTTTCATCTAGAAATTTTAGATTTTTAACTCTTACTTTCAGATATATAAACACTTTTGAGTTGATTTTTTAATATGCTGTGAAATAAGTTCCTTCCTTCCTACCTTCCAACTCTCTTTCCTCCCTGACTCTCTTTCCTCCATTCCTCTCTCCCTTCCTTCTTTATTTCTCATGTTTATTCATTTCTACCAGCCACAATTTTTGAAATAATTATTTTAATTAATTGGATTGTCTTGACAACTTTGTCAAAAGTAAACTGCTCATATTTGTGTCAGTCTATTTCTCATCTTTGTATTCTGTTTTATTAAGCTGCATATCAGTTTTCAGGTAAATATCACACTTCTGTGATTACTGGAGCTTTACAGTAAGTCTGTAAATCAGGTGGTGTAAGTCTTTTAATATATTATTTTTCAGAATTCTCATGGTACTTTTAGTATGGATTAAAATAATATTTGATTTTGCATGAAAATTTCTCCAAAAATGGCTGTTGATATTTACTTAGATTATCTTTAAGTCGTTGCTCAAATGGGAGAGAAGTGAAATCTTAGAGATATTTAGTTTTCCAAGCAATGAACATAGTATATCTTTCTGCTTCTTTGGGCCATCTTTATGTCAGCAAGGTTTTTTTTTTTTTTTTAATTAATTAATTAATTATTATTATTATACTTTAAGTTTTAGGGTACATGTGCATAACGTGCAGGTTTGTTACATATGTATACTTGTGCCATGTTGGTGTGCTGCAGCCATCAACTCGTCAGCACCCATCAACTCGTCATTTACATCAGGTATAACTCCCAGTGCAATCCCTCCCCACCCCTCTCCCCATCATAGGCCCTGGTGCGTGATGTTCCCCTTCCCAAGTCCAAGTGATCTCATTGTTCAGTTTCCACCTATAAGTGAGAACATGCGGTGTTTGGTTTTCTGTTCTTGCGATAGTTTGCTGACAATGATGGTTTCCAGCTACATCCATGTCCCTACAAAGGACACAAACTCATCCTTTTTTATAGCTGCATAGTATTCCATGGTGTATATGTGCCACATTTTCTTAATCCAGTCTGTCACTGATGGACATTTGGGTTGATTCCAAGTCTTTGCTATTGTGAATAGTGCTGCAATAAACATACGTGTGCATGTGTCTTTATAGCAGCATGATTTATAATCCTTTGGGTATATCCCCAGTAATGGGATGGCTGGGTCATATGGTACATCTAGTTCTAGATCCTTGAGGAATCGCCATACTGTTTTCCATAATGGTTGAACTAGTTTACAATCCCACCAACAGTGTAAAAGTGTTCCTATTTCTCCACATCCTCTCCAGCACCTGTTGTTTCCTGACTTTTGAATGATCGCCATTCTAACTGGTGTGAGATGGTAACTCATTGTGGTTTTAATTTGCATTTCTCTGATGGCCAGTGATGATGAGCATTTTTTCATGTGTCTGTTGGCTGTATGAATGTCTTCTTTTGAGAACTCTCTGTTCATATCCTTTGCCACTTTTTGATGTTTTTTTTTTTTTTCTTATAAATTTGTTTGAGTTCTTTGTAGGTTCTGGATATTAGCCCTTTGTCAGATGAGTAGATTGCAAAAATGTTTTCCATTCTGTAGGTTGCCTGTTCACTCTGATGGTAGTTTCTTTTGCTGTGCAGAAGCTCTTTAGTTTAATGAGATCCCATTTGTCAATTTTGGCTTTTGCTGCCGATGCTTTTGGTGTTTTAGACATGAAGTCTTTGCCCATGCCTATGTCCTGAATGGTACTATCTAGGTTTTCCTCTAGGGTTTTTATGGTATTAGGTCTAACATTGAAGTCTCTAATCCATCTTGAATTAATTTTCGTATAAGGAGTAAGGAAAGGATCCAGTTTCAGCTTTCTATTTATGGCTAGTCGATTTTCCCAGCACCATTTATTAAATAGGGAATCCTTTCCCCGTTTCCTGTTTCTCTCAGGTTTGTCAAAGATCAGATGGCTGTAGATGTGTGATATTATTTCTGAGGATCTGTTCTGTTCCATTGGACTATATCTCTGTTTTGGTACCGGTACCATGCTGTTTTGGTTACTGTAGCCTTGTAGTAGAGTTTGAAGTCAGGTAGCGTGATGCCTCCAGCTTTGTTCTTTTGACTTAGGATTGTCTTGGAGATGCGGGCTCTTTTTTGGTTCCATATGAACTTTAAAGTAGATTTTTCCAATTCTGTGAAGAAACTCATTGGTAGCTTGATGGGGATGGCATTGAATCTATAAATTACCTTGGGCAGTATGGCCATTTTCACCATATTGATTCTTCCTATCCATGACCATGGTATGTTCTTCCATTTGTTTGTGTCCTCTTTTATTTCACTGAGCAGTGATTTGTAGTTCTGCTTGAAGAGGTCCTTCACATCCCTTGTAAGTTGGATTCCTAGGTATTTTATTCTCTTTGAAGTAATTGTGAATGGAAGTTCTTTCATGATTTGGCTCTCTGTTTGTCTGTTACTGGTGTATAAGAATGCTTGTGATTTTTGCACATTAATTTTGTATCCTGAGACTTTGCTGAAGTTGCTTATCAGCTTAAGGAGATTTTGGGCTGAGACAATGAGGTTTTCTAAATATACAATCATGTCATCTGCAAACAGGGACAATTTGACTTCTTCTTTTCCTAACTGAATACCCTTGATTTCTTTCTCTTGCCTGATTGCCCTAGCCAGAACTTCCAACACTATGTTGAATAGGAGTGGTGAGAGAGGGCATCCCTGTCTTGTGCCAGTTTTCAAAGGGAATTTTTCCAGTTTTTGCCCATTCAGTATGATATTGGCTGTGGGTTTGTCATAAATAGCTCTTATTATTTTGAGGTACGTTCCATCAATACCGAATTTATTGAGCGTTTTTAGCATGAAAGGCTGTTGAATTTTGTCAAAAGCCTTTTCTGCATCTATTGAGATAATCATGTGATTCTTGTCTTTGGTTCTGTTTCTATGCTGGGTTATGTTTATTGATTTGCGAATGTTGAACCAGCCTTGCATCCCAGGGATGAAGCCCACTTGATCATGGTGGATAAGCTTTTTGATGTGCTGCTGAATCCGGTTTGCCAGTATTTTATTGAGGATTTTTGCATCGATGTTCATCAGGGATATTGGTCTAAAATTCTCTTTTTTTGTTGTGTCTCTGCCAGGCTTTGGTATCAGGATGATGTTGGCCTCATAAAATGAATTAGGGAGGATTCCCTCTTTTTCTATTGATTGGAATAGTTTCAGAAGGAATGGTACCAACTCCTCCTTGTACCTCTGGTAGAATTCAGCTGTGAATCCATCTGGTCCTGGACTTTTTTTGGTTGGTAGGCTATTAATTATTGCCTCAATTTCAGAGCCTGCTATTGGTCTATTC
>NC_037673.1:42702377-42716381 GCF_003255815.1 Theropithecus gelada | reverse complement strand
TGAAATAAAAGAGGACACAAACAAATGGAAGAACATACCATGCTCATGGATAGGAAGATTCAATATTGTGAAAATGGCCATACTGCCCAAGGTAATTTATAGATTCAATGCCATCCCCATCAAGCTACCAATGACTTTCTTCACAGAATTGGAAAAAAACTGCTTTAAGGTTTATATGGAACCAAAAAAGACCCCGCATTGGCAAGACAATCCTAAGTCAAAAGAACAAAGCTGGAGGCATCACGCTACCTGACTTCAAACTATTCTACAAGGCTACAGTAACCAAAACAGCATGATACTGGTACCAAAATAAAGATATAGACCAATGGAACAGAACAGAGTCCTCAGAAATAATACCACACATCTACAGCCATCTGATCTTTGACAAACCTGACAAAAACAAGAAATGGAGAAAGGAGTCCCTATTTAATAAATGGTGCTGGGAAAATTGGCTAGCCATAAGTAGAAAGCTGAAACTGGATCCTTTCCTTACTCCTTATATGAAAATTAATTCAAGATGGATTAGAGACTTAAATGTTAGACCTAAAACCATAAAAACCCTAGAAGAAAACCTAGGTAATACCATTCAGGACATAGGCATGGGCAAGGACTTCATGTCTAAAACACCAAAAGCAATGGCAGCAAAAGCCAAAATTGACAAATGGGATCTCATTAAACTAAAGAGCTTCTGCACAGCAAAAGAAACTACCATCAGAGTGAACAGGCAACCTACAGAATGGGAGAAAATTTTTGCAATCTCCTCATCTGACAAAGGGCTAATATCCAGAACCTATAAAGAACTCAATCAAATTTACAAGAAAAAAACAAACAACTCCATCAAAAAGTGGGCCAAGGATATGAACAGATATTTCTCAAAAGAAGACATTCATACAGCCAACAGGCACATGAAAAAATGCTCATCACTCGCCATCAGAGAAATGCAAATCAAAACTACAATGAGATACCATCTCACACCAGTTAGAATGGCAATCATTAAAAAATCAACAGGTGCTGGAGAGGATGTGGAGAAATAGGAACACTTTTACACTGATAGTGGGAGTGTAAACTAGTTCAACCAATGTGGAAAACAGTGTGGCAATTCCTCAAGGATCTAGAACGAGAAATACCATTTGACCCAGCCATCCCATTACTGGGGATATACCCAAAGGAATATAAGTCAGGCTGCTATAAAGACACATGCAGACGTATGTTTACTGTGGCAATATTCACAATAGCAAAGACTTGGAACCAACCCAAATGTCCATCAGTGACAGACTGGATTAAGAAAATGTGGCACATATACACCATGGAATACTACACAGCCATAAAAAAGGATGAGTTCGTGTCCTTTGTAGGGACATGGATGCAGCTGGAAACCATCATTCTCAGCAAACTATTGCAAGAACAGAAAACCAAATACCGCATGTTCTCACTCATAGGTGGGAATTGAACAATGAGATCACTTGGACACAGGAGGGGGAACATCACACACCAGGTCCTATTGTGGGGAGCGGGGGCAGGGGGGAGGGATAGCATTAGGAGATATACCTAATGTAAATGACGAGTTAATGGGTGCAGCACACCAACATGGCATATGTATACTTATGTAACAAACCTGCACGTTGTGCACATGTACCCTGGAACTTAAAGTATAATTAAAAAAAAAAAAAAGAGAGAGAGAGAGAAGATGGCATCTGGATTTGTAACCTGAAACCCACTGGTTGTTAAATGTATAAGTAATCCAGTGTTTTAAGCAGCCTGTGTCCCAACGCCTGCAGAATAACTGCTGGCTTGATTTGACCAGAGTGTGCTCTTGGCTCTGTCCAGCCTTCACGTGGCTTTTCCACTCTAAAACTTCACCCAACAGGCTGCAAGACAGACCCAAGACTCAGTCTGGTTTGCTATATTCACAACCCCACTCTGGCCTCCTACTCAGTCTTACCTCCAGCTGCTATGTTCAGCAATTACTACTGCATAAGAATTACTACTGCCAGGCTCTCATCAATTTTCCCTCTGAATGCCTTTCATGTTGTCATTGCCCAAGCAAGCAATATTCTCTCTCATCTTGCAATTCTGCCTGTGCAGATCCTCCCCGTGCTTCACACTTCCTCCAGGGTAGTCTCTGGAGAAGACTCCTGCCTCTCCTCCAAACTCCCAAGGTCTTCACCTGTACAAACCTCAGAAATTAATTTCAGCCTCTTTTACCATTCTATTTCCAGTGTGTTTCCTGTTGCTTATCTGCTACACTAAACTTTCTAAGATCAGATGTTTCTCGGATTCACTTATTATGATTTTCTCAGTACTTCATACACAGGTGCTGGGAAAATAAAGTAAGACCTACTTTAAGACTTGTATTTTAGACACTGACTACCCCTCCAAATGAGATGGAAGAAACACTAAAAATGCCCAGCAAAATATTGAAAGTTTATTTTTTAGTATGTTGATTATCTGACAAGAAAGTAGGAATATTTCAAATGCCAAAACCAAGTGAAATCTGGAACCTAGAGCATTAAGCCAAACACAGAAGGTAAGTTTCTTTTTCGTGACACTGAGCATTCATTTATGATGTTGTAGGACTTAGGGATCAAGACACAGCTAGGGTCCTTTGAAGGTGAGAAGCCTAATTCTTTAAAGCCAGAACAGAAAGTGCTACTAGAAATAAACCTACATTCCGCACTCATTCCCCTTACACACATCCACATCCACTGAGTAGAGGTGGACAATGAAATGTACCTGTGTGAATTGTGGCACCGAGTAAGGAAGAAAATAAATGTATCCTGAGAATTGCTAGGAAAAAAAAAAACTTATCCTCACTCAAATTGCAGCATGAATTCACAATATCCAGAAAGTCTAAAAAGACTCAAAGTGAAAACTCAGTTTAAAATGTCAATCTCAGCTAACCAGTAAAAGTAAATGTTCAGCACAGGCTTTAAAGGATCCCACAGATGAACTTCCAAGGATTCAGATGTCACAGTCAAAAAATACACAAGGAATGTAGGCAGGTTGAGTGAGAATCAGCAATAATAACAGGAGGTAACACATTCTAAAAAGTTCATCTTAACAATTACTGGCAAGAATATAAAATATTTTTATGTAACTGTTTTAAAGAAATAAACATAATACTGATAAAATGAGCAAAAAAAAAGTAAGACTAGTAAAATACCAAAACCATCTGATAAAAAAAAAGAAAGAAAAGCTTCCAAAAATATGTTTAATGTATAACAACTAAAATGAAGAATCCGGAGCCAGGAATGGTGGCTCATGCCTGTAATCTTAGCTGTTTGGGAGACTGATATGTGAGTATCACTTGAGTCCAGGAGTTTAAAGCTAGAGTGAGCTATAATTGCCAGTGTACACCAGCCTGAATGATAGAACAAGACCCCTCTCTTAAAATAAATAAACATAGAGCAACAATACAAACAAGTTGGCATAATAACCAGCTAACAACACAATGAGAGGATCAAATCCAAACATATCAGTTCTAACCTTAAATGTAAATGAGTTACATTCTTCTTTTAAAAGACACAGAATGGCAACCTGGATAAAAAAGCAATACCCAACGGTGTGCTGTCTTCAAGAGACCCATCCCACATTCAATGACACCCATAGGCTCAAGACAAAAGGATGAGGGAAAATCTACGAAGCAAATGAAAAACAGAAAAAAATCAGGGGTTCCAACCTTAATTTTAGACAAAACAGACTTTAAATCAACAAAGACCAAAAAAGACAAAGAAGGGCATTACATATGGTAAAGGATTCAATTCAACAAGTAGACCTAACTATCCTAAATATATATGGACCCAACACAGGAGCATCCAGATTTATAAAGCAAGTTCTTGGAAACCTACAAAGAGACTTAGACTCACATACAATAATAGTAGGAGATTTCACTTCACTAACAGTATTATACAGATCATCAAGGCAGAAAATTAACAAAGATATTTAGGTCACGAAATCAACATTGAACCAAATGGATCTAGTAGACCTCTGCGGAACTCTTTACTCAAAAACAATAGAATATACATTCTTCTCATCACCACATGGCACATACTCTAAAGTTAATCACACAATCAGACATAAAACAATCCTCAGCAAATGCAAAAGAACTGAAATCATACCGAACACACTCTTTGACAATAGCACAATAAAAATAGAAATTAGGACCAAAAAAATTGCTCAAAACCATGAAATTATATGGAAATTAAACAACATGCTTCTGAATGACTTTTGGGTAAAAATAAAATTAAGGCAGATACCAAGAAGTTCTTTGAAACCAATGAGAACAAAGGTACATCATACCAGAATCTCTGGGACACAGCTAAGGCAGTGTTAAGAGGGAAATTTATAGCACTGAATACCCATGTCAAAAAGTTAGAAAGATCTCAATTTTAACAATTTAACATCACCACTGGAAGAACTAGAGAAGCAAGAGCAAACCAACCCCAAAGCTAGCAGAAGACAAGAAATAATGCAAGTCTCAGCCCAAAGGCTCCTTCAGCTGATAAACAACTTCAGCAAACTTTTAGGATACTAAATCAATGTACACAAATCACTAGCATTCCTATACACCAACAACAACCAAGCCAAGAGCCAAATCGGGAATGCAATCCCACTCACAATTGCCACAAAAAGAATAAAATACATAGGAATACAGCTAACCAGGAAGGTGAAAGATTTCTATGATGAGAATTACAAAACACCACTCAAAGAAATCAGAGAAGACACAAGCAAATGGAAAAACATTTCATCCTCATGGATAGGAAAAATAAATATCATTAAAATGGCCATACTGCCAAAAGCAATTTACAGATTCAATGCTATTCCTGTCAATTTACCAATGACATTCTTCACAGAACTAGGAGAAAAAAAAACTATTTTGAAATTCATATGGAACCAAAAAGGAGCTCTAACAGCTAAGGCAATACTAAGCAGAAAGAACAAAGCTAGAGGCAATATGCTACCCAACTGCAAACTATACTACAGGGCTACAGTAACCAAAACAGCATGGTACTGGTACAAAAACAGACACGTTGACCAATGGAACAGAATAGAGAGCCAGAAATAAGGCCACACACCTACAACCATCTGTTCTTTGACAAAGTTGAAAAAGAACAGGCAGTGGGGAAAAGACTCCCTATTCAATAGATGGTGGTGGGATAACTGGCTAGCCATATCCAGAAGATAGAAACTGGACCCTTCCTTATACCATATACAAAAATCAACTCAAAATGGATTAAAGACTTATTTGTAAAACCCAAAACTATAAAAACCCTGGAAAACAATCTAGGTAATACCATTCTGGACATAGAAATGGGCAAAGATTTCATGACAAAGATGCCAAAAGCAATTGCAACAAAAGCAAAGGTTGATGAATGAGATCCAGTTTAAACTTAAGAGATTCTACCTTAGCAAAAGAAACTATCAACAGAGTAAACAGACGATCTAGAGAAGGGGAGAAAATATTTGCAAACTATGCATCTGACAAAAGTCTAATATTCAGCATCTGTAAGGAACATAAACAAATTTACAAAAAATACCCAACCCCATTAAAAAGCGGGAAAAGGATATGAACACTTTTCTTTTTTTTGTTTTTTACTTTTAAATTTAATTTTTTATTTTTTTATTATATTTTATGCTCTAGAGTGCATGTGCACAACATACAGGTTTGTTACATATGTATACATGTGCCATGTTGGTGTGCTGCACCCATTAACTCGTCATTTACATTAGGTATATCTCCTAATACTATCCCTCCCCACTCCCCCGACCCCACAACAGGCCCCAGTGTGTGATGTTCCCCTTCCTGTGTCCAAGTGTTCTCATTGTTCAATTCCCACCTATGAGTGAGAACATGTGGTGTTTGATTTTCTGTTCTTGCGATAGTTTGCTGAGAATGATGGTTTCCAGCTGCATCCATATCCCTACAAAGGACATGAACTCATCCTTTTTTATGGCTGCATAGTATTCCACGGTGTATATGTGCCACATTTTCTTAATACAGTCTGTCATTGATGGACATTTGGGTTGGTTCCAAGTCTTTGCTATTGTGAATAGTGCCGCAATAAACATACGTATGCATGTGTCTTTATAGCAGCATGATTTATAATCCTTTGGGTATATACCCAGTAATGGAATGGCTGGGTCAAATGGTATTTCTAGTTCTAGATCCTTGAGGAATCGCCACAGTGGCTTCCACAGTGGTTGAACTAGTTTACAGTCCCACTAAAGAAGACACAGATGCAGTTAACAAGCATATGAACAAAAGCTCAGTATCACTGATCATTAGAGAAATGTGAGTCAAAATCACAATGAGATGCCATCTCATACTAGTTAGAACCACCATTATTACAAAGTCAAAAAATAATATGCTGATAAGGCTGTGGAGAAAAAGAAATACTTGTACACTGTTGGTGGGATTGTAAATTAGTTCAACCATTGTGGAAAGCAGTTTGGTGATTCCTCAGAGAGCTAAAACCAGAACTACCATTTGAACCAGCAATCTTATTACTGGGTATATACCCAGAGGAATATAAATTATTCTACCATTAAGACATACGCATGCAAATGTTCACTGAAGTACTACTTGTAATAACAGAAACATGAAATCAACCTAAATGCCCATCAGTGACAGATTGGATAAAGAAAATGTGGTACATATACATCATGGAATACTATGCAGCTATGAAGAAGAATGAGATTATATCTTTTGTGAAAACATGGATGGAGCTGGAGGCCATTATCTTTAGCAAACTAACACAGGAACAAAAAACAAAATACCCCATATTCTCATTTATAAGTGAGAGCTAAAGAGTAAGAACTCAAGGACACAATGAAGGGAACAATAGACAATGCGGCCTACTTGAGAGTGGAGGGTGGGAGAAGGGAAAGGATCGGAAAAAAGAAATATTGTGTACTAGGCTTAGTGCTTGGGTGATGAAGTAATCTGTACAACAAACTCCCTTAACTGTTACCTATATAACAAACCTGCACATGTACCCCAAAAGTAAAATAAAAGTTAAAAAATAGAATCAAATAAATAAAAGTTAAAATGTGACATCATAGATTATATTTTGTGCACTTATAAAAATCTAGCCTGCTAATTAAATAAGTGTAAATGTTTATATAATGTTTATGCATATATGTGAAGTAAAATGAAATAAAATAAATAAACAATATAAATAAATAACCCAATGGATGGTTTTAACTGGAAAGTCTCCAAAGCTAAAGAGATATTTTACAAAATGGAAGTTAAATTTAAATACATTATCTATAATGCAGTATAGAAACACAAAGGTTCAATAAATAACAAAAGAGATTTAGAAGACATGGAGGATAGAAAGAAGAAGTCTCATATTTGGCTAATTAAAGGATCAGAAAGAGTGAAGTGAGATGGGGAAAGATGATATTTTAAGAAAGAATGACTAAGAAACTTTAGACTGATAAATGACATTGGTACTTACATTACAAAAGCAAGCAGAATAAGAACAAAATTAAATCCACCTTAGAAACATAACTGTGAAGCTGCATAATACTAAGAAGAAAAAGAGACAATCTTAAAAACCTTCAAACAGAACAGACAAATAATAAAAGAATGACAAATAGAAAATGGAAGTCAGAAGATAGTGAAATAATATCTTAAATGTGCTGAGAGGAAATAGCGCCAGTGAAAATATCTTTCTAAAAGTAGATGAAGGAAAAAAAATCAGACTAACGAAACCTAAACACTGTGCTCAAAATGATTTTACTAAATGTATTGTAAGGTTATCCTACAGGCAAAATGAAAACAATCAGATGAAGATCTTAGATGTGAGAATAAATTTTTAAAAAGGCAAAATGTAGGTAAATCTATCCAAACATTGGCTATATAAGACAATAATAATATTGTTTATCAACACTTGGGGAAAAACAATCATTGGCAATAACATATCATAAGGAGGCCACGAGACTGCTGCTAATTAATTATCAGTCCTTGTATTCTTTAGGACAGATGTAAAGATAACAAGCATCTTAAATTTCCTGAAATGACTATTGACACAACAGAAGACAGAATTAATCAGTTCCAAAATATTAGAGGAAAAAGGTGCAATGGGAAAACTTACAGAAACAATCAAAAAGGAGGGAAAAAGGAAAGGTTAAAAGCACAGGAAATGCATAATACACAAAAAGCTCAAAATAAATGATATGAATAAATGTAATTATAATGGTAATTTGAATGTAAAGTACTGCATTCAAGAATTAAGACAAAGATTATCAGACTAGATGAAAACACAAAACCTGACTTTATGCTATTCATAAGAAACACTTCTGAATTATAACTATTAGAAAGAATAAGGCTAAAAGAATAAAGAAAATTATACCAGGGAAATGCTAACCACAGTAATTATATAACTCTCTATTAATAGCAGGCAAAAATAGATGAAGGCATAAAGCATTAACACTATTAATCTATTAGTGTTTAATAGAAACATTATTAAACAGTTAAAGGTTTTATTATTAAGGAAGATATAACAATTATAAAGTTGCGCGTATGTAACAACATAGTTTAATAATATAGTAACCAGAAATTAAAAGAACTAGAAGGAAAAACCATCATCATCAATAAAAACAATATCATAAGAGGAGATTTGATACAATTTTCATAGTAGATAATAAATATACCAGGAAATTACATATTATGCATATGTAAAATTAAAACGATGCAACTAACAAACTTAAACACACAAAGGTAATACATGCTAGTAGAAAATACAAATTTTTTCAGTATATATATAACATTTATAAAATTGACCAACTGGTCTGTAATTCAAACACTAAAAAATTAATGAAATGAAATTAAAGATCAGTAAGAATATAAATTTTAAATTTTAATACTTAGAATTTTTCATATAGCCTTATATTTTTATAAATTAGAAAGCAATAAAAAAAGATAAATATCATTTTTTAAAATACAGTTTTTAAATCACTTGTGGATCAAGTAAGTTATTATTATGTAAAAATATTTTGAGTTGAGCAATAATTACAGTACAGTTTGAGTATTTCTTACCTAAATTGTGTGTGCCAAAAGCATTTTGGATTTCAGATTTTGAAATATTTAAATACACACAATGAAATATATTGGGGATGGGACTCAAGTCTAAACACAAAAATAATTTATGTGTTACCTATACCTTATACATATAGCCTGAAGTAATTTTATATGATATTTTTAATAACTTTGTATATGAAACAAAACATCTATACATTGAACCATGAGAAGCAAAGGTGTCACATATACCTATGGTGTCATGTCAGAGCTCAAAATATTTCAGATATTGGAACATTTTGGATTTCAGATATTCAGATTAGGGATGCTCAGCCTGTGTAAAAAAATTGTGGGGCCGGGCACCGTGACTCACGCCTATAATCCCAGCACTTTGGGAGGCCAAGGCGGGCAGATCACGAGGTCAGGAGATCGAGACCATCCTGGCTAACACGGTGAAGCCCCGTCTCTACTAAAAATACAAAAAAATTAGCCAGGCGTGGTGGCGGACGCCTGTAGTCCCAGCTACTTGGGAGGCTGAGGCAGGAGAATGGTGTGAACCCGGGAGGCGGAGCTTGCAGTGAGCCGAGATGGAGCCACTGCACGCCAGCCTGGGCAACAGAGCAAGACTCTGTCTCAAAAAAAAAAAAAAAAAAAAAAAAAATTGTGGGACAGGTAAAGCAGTATTCAGAGGAAAATTTATAACATAATATAGATTAGACTGCAAAAAGGATGAAATATAATGAGCAAAGAATCCAGTTTGAGTGGCCACAGCATGGGTGAAAGGAAGGAAACACAGAGCGGAGAGCAATTCCATGAAAACCGACAGATCCTCGGCACGACTAATGGAGAGGGAAGTCATCAGTATTAGAAGTAATAAATGTATGTAACTACAGATGCTGCACAAATAAAAACATTAAAGGATTTGTTAAACTTATACCAATATATTTGAAAACATGCAAAATCCACAAATTACTTAAAAATGTAAGAATCAACACAAAAAAACAAAAAGTGTAAATAATCCTATAACTGTTCAATAAATTACATCAGCAATTAAAAATCTTTCTACTCAGAAATGGTCTCAGATGGTTTTCTCTATTAGATCTAACTCTCAAGAGAAAAATAATTCTAATTTGACAAATATTCCAGATGGTAAGACAGTGGAAATACTCTACAACTCATTTTACAAGAGAAAAAATTAATAGGCCCATCTCACTCATGAACTTAAATGCAAAAAGTATTTGAATAAATGTGAACAAACCAAATAAAAATGTATGGAAAAGGTAATGCACTATACCATTGGAGATGTAAGGTTAATCTAACACTAGAAATAATTTTATATAAGTTCTATATTAAGTTTAAAGCAGAATAATTGTAGAATTTTGTGTTTGAGAAAAACAAAATGTATTTCGTATTTTAAAAATAAAGTCTTATCAAACTAAAAGTAGAGATGAGGTTTTTAAATTTTTTTATTATACTTTAAGTTCTGGGATACATGTGTAGAACATGCATGTTTGTTACATAGGTATACACGTGCCATGATGGTTTGCTGCACCCATCAACCCATCATCCACATTAGGTATTTCTCCTAATGCTCCCCCTCCCCTAGCCCTTCATCCCCTGACAGGAACTGGTGTGTGATGTTCCCCTCCCTATGTCCATGTGTTCTCATTGTTCAATTCCCACTTAGAGTGAACATGCGGTGTTTGGTTTTCTGTTCTTGTTTTAGTTTGCTGAGAATGATGGATTCCAGCTTCATCCATGTCCCTGCAAAGGACATGAACTCATCCTTTCTTTATAGTATTCCATGGTGTATATGTGCCACATTTTCTTTATCCAGTCTATCATTGAAGGATATTTGGGTTACTTCCAAGTCTTTGCTATTGTGAACAGTGCCACAATAAACATATGTGTGCATGTGTCTTTATAGTAGAATGATTTATAATCCTTTGGGTATATACCCAGTTATGGGATTGCTGGATCAAATGGTATTTCTAGTTCTAGATCCTTGAGGAATCGCCACACTGTCTTCCACAATGCTCAAACTAATTTACACTCTCACCAACAGTGTAAAAGCTTTCCTATTTTTCCACATCCTCTCTAGCATCTGTTATTTCCTGACTTTTTACTGATAGCCATTCTAACTGCATGTGTGCACCAAACTGCTGTGCACACTAACTGGTGTGAGATGGTATCTCATTGTGGTTTTGATTTGCATTTCTCTAATGACCAGTGATGATGAGCTTTTTTTCATATGTTTGTTGGCTGCATAAATATCTTCTTTTGAGAAGTGTCTGTTCATATCCTTTGCCCACTTTTTGATGGGGCTGTTTGATTTTTTCTTGTAATTTTGTTTAAATGCTTTGTAGATTCTGGATATTAGCCCTTTGTCAGATGGATAGATTGCAAAAATTTTCTCCCATTCTGTCGGCTGCCCGTTCATTCTGATGATAGATTCTTTTACTGTGCAGAAGCTCTTTAGTTTAATTGGATCCCATTTGTCAATTTTGGCTTTTGTTGCCATTGCTTTTGGTGTATTAGTCATGAAGTCCTTGCCCATGCCTATGTCCTGAATGGTATTACCTAGGTTTCCTTCTAGGGTTTTTATGGTTTTAGGTCTCATGTTTAAGTCTTTAATCCATTTTGAGTTACTTTTTGTATAAGGTGTAAGAAGGGGTCCAGTTTCAGTTTTCTGCATATGGCTAGCCAGTTTTCCCAACACCATTTATTAAATCCTTTCCCCATTTCTTGTTTTTGTCAGGTTTGTCAAAGATCAGATGGTTGTAGATGTGTGGTGTTACTTCTGAGGCCTCTGTCTATTCCATTGGTCTATGTATCTGTTTTGGTACCAGTACCATGCTGTTTTGGTTGGTGTAGTCTTGTGGTATAGTTTGAAGTCAGGTAGCATGGTAACTCCAGCTTTGTGCTTTTTGCTTAGGATTGTCTTGGCTACTCAGGCTCTTTTTGGTTCAATATGAAATTAAAAG
Organism: Theropithecus gelada; assembly: GCF_003255815.1. Classification (NCBI taxonomy): domain Eukaryota; kingdom Metazoa; phylum Chordata; class Mammalia; order Primates; family Cercopithecidae; genus Theropithecus; species Theropithecus gelada. The sequence goes on along the minus strand of NC_037673.1, from coordinate 42,704,375 downwards.
TAGTCTTTTTCTAATTCTGTGAAGAAAGTCAGTGGTAGCTTCATGGGGATCGCATTGAATCTATAAATTACTTTGGGCAGTATGGCCATTTTCACAATATTGATTCTTCTTATCCAAGAGCATGGAATGTTTTTCCATTTGTTTGTTTCCTCTCTTATTTCCTTGAGCAGTGGTTTGTAGTTTTCCTTGAAGAGTTCCTTCACATAACTTGTAAGTTGTATTTCTAGGTATTTTATTCTCTTTGTAGCAATTATGAATGGGAGTTCACTCACGGTTTGGCACTGTTTGTCTATTGTTGGTGTAAAGGAATGCTTGTGATTTTTGGACACTAACTTTTTAATCCTGAGACTTTGCTGAAGTTGCTTATCAGCTTAAGGAGTTTGGGGGCTGAGGTGATGGGGTTTTCTAAATATAAAATCATGTCATCTGCAAAAGAGATAATTTGACTTTCTCTCTTCCTATTTGAATATGCTTTCTTTCTTTCTCTTGCCTGATTGCCCTGGCTAGAACTTCCAATACTATGGAAGGAGTGGTGAGAGAGAACATCACTTCTCATGCCAGTTTTCAGAGGGAATGCTTCCAGTTTTTGCCCACTCAGTATGATATTGACTGTGGGTTTGTCATAAATAACTCTTATTATTTAGAGATACGTTCCATCAATACCTAGTTTATTGAGAGTTTTTAGCATAAAGGGATGTTGAAGTTTGTCGAAGGCCTTTTCTGCATCTATTGAGATAATCATGTGGTGTTTGTCTTTGGTTCTGTTTATATGCTGCATTACGTTTATTGATTTGCATATGTTGAACCAGCCTTGCATCCCAGGGATGAAGCTGACTTGATCATGGTGGATAAACTTTTTGATGTGCTACTGAATTCATTTTGCCAATATTTAAATGAGGATTTTTGCATCGACGTTCATCAGGGATATTGGCCTGAAATTTTCTTTTTTTGTTGGGTCTCTCCCAGGTTTTGGTATCAGGATGCTGCCGGCCTCATAAAATGAGTTAGGGAGAATTCCCTCTTTTTCTATTGTTTGAAATAGTTTCAGAAGGGATGGTACCAGCTCCTCTTTGTACCTCTGGTAGAATTCAGCTGTGAATCCATCTGTTATATACAAGCAATTTAAAACATGAATCGCACTAAATAAATGGAAAAATGAAAGCATTTTCTTTATGAACAAGAAAATTCCAGGGTGCCTGTTATCACCATTTCTGGTCAACATTTACTGGTGATTTACCATGCAATAGGAATAGACAAATAAATGAAACGTTTAAGAACAAGAAAGAGAGAGAGGGAAAGAAAACAGGAAGGAAGAAAGGAAATTTTATAGATAATATGATTGTTAAAGGAAACAGATAAATTATTACATTAATAAGTATATTTAGCAAAGTTGTCTGATTTAACAATCATTTATATACAAAGGCAGCAAACATTTTTAAACTATAATTAAATGCAAAATACTACTTAAGTACCCTGAAATTATAAAGTACGTAGGAATAAATCTAGCACAAGTTTTTAAGCTTTTTTTTTTTTTTTTTTTTTTTAAATTTATTTATTATTATTATACTTTAAGTTGTAGGGTACATGTGCATAACGTGCAGGTTTGTTACATATGTATACTTGTGCCATGTTGGTCTGCTGCACCCATCAACTCGTCATTTGCATCAGGTATAACTCCCAAGGCAATCCCTCCCCCCTCCCCCCTCCCCATGATAGGCCCCGGTGTGTGATGTTCCCCTTCCTGAGTCCAAGTGATCTCATTGTTCAGTTCCCACCTATGAGTGAGAACATGCGGTGTTTGGTTTTCTGTTCTTGTGATAGTTTGCTAAGAATGATGGTTTCCAGCTGCATCCATGTCCCTACAAAGGACGCAAACTCATCCTTTTTTATGGCTGCATAGTATTCCATGGTGTATATGTGCCACATTTTCTTAATCCAATCTGTCACTGATGGACACTTGGGTTGATTCCAAGTCTTTGCTATTGTGAATAGTGCTGC
>NC_037673.1:42695426-42702289 GCF_003255815.1 Theropithecus gelada | reverse complement strand
GTGAGAACATGCGGTGTTTGGTTTTCTGTTCTTGTGATAGTTTGCTAAGAATGATGGTTTCCAGCTGCATCCATGTCCCTACAAAGGACGCAAACTCATCCTTTTTTATGGCTGCATAGTATTCCATGGTGTATATGTGCCACATTTTCTTAATCCAATCTGTCACTGATGGACATTTGGGTTGATTCCAAGTCTTTGCTATTGTGAATAGTGCTGCAATAAACATACGTGTGCATGTGTCTTTATAGCAGCATAATTTATAATCCTTTGGGTATATCCCCAGTAATGGGATGGCTGGGTCATATGGTACATCTAGTTCTAGATCCTTGAGGAATCGCCATACTGTTTTCCATAATGGTTGAACTAGTTTACAATCCCACCAACAGTGTAAAAGTGTTCCTATTTCTCCACATCCTCTCCAGCACCTGTTGTTTCCTGACTTTTTAATGATCGCCATTCTAACTGGTGTGAGATGGTATCTCATTGTGGTTTTGATTTGCATTTCTCTGATGGCCAGTGATGAAGAGCATTTCTTCATATGTCTGTTGGCTGTATGAATGTCTTCTTTTGAGAAATGTCTGTTCATATCCTTTGCCCACTTTTTGATGGGGTTGTTTGTTTTTTTCTTGTAAATTTGTTTGAGTTCTTTGTAGGTTCTGGATATTAGCCCTTTGTCAGATGAGGAGATTGCAAAAATTTTCTCCCATTCTGTAGGTTGCCTGTTCACTCTGATGGTAGTTTCTTTTGCTGTGCAGAAGCTCTTTAGTTTAATTAGATCCCATTTGTCAATTTTAGCTTTTGCTGCCGTTGCTTTTGGTGTTTTAGACATGAAGTCTTTGCCCATGCCTATGTCCTGAATGGTACTACCTAGGTTTTCCTCTAGGATTTTTATGGTATTAGGTCTAACATTTAAGTCTCTAATCCATCTTGAATTAATTTTCGTATAAGGAGTAAGGAAAGGATCCAGTTTCAGCTTTCTACTTATGGCTAGCCAATTTTCCCAGCACCATTTATTAAATAGGGAATCCTTTCCCCATTTCTTGTTTTTCTCAGGTTTGTCAAAGATCAGATGGCTGTAGATGTGTGGTATTATTTCTGAGGACTCTGTTCTGTTCCATTGGTCTATATCTCTGTTTTGGTACCAGTACCATGCTGTTTTGGTTACTGTAGCCTTGTAGTAGAGTTTGAAGTCAGGTAGCGTGATGCCTCCAGCTTTGTTCTTTTGACTTAGGATTGTCTTGGAGATGCGGGCTCTTTTTTGGTTCCATATGAACTTTAAAGCAGTTTTTCCAATTCTGTGAAGAAACTCATTGGTAGCTTGATGGGGATGGCATTGAATCTATAAATTACCTTGGGCAGTATGGCCATTTTCACGATATTGATTCTTCCTATCCATGAGCATGGTATGTTCTTCCATTTGTTTGTGTCCTNATGAGGGAGGTAATATAACTATTTTATAATGTAAGAAACTGTTTATGTAGAGTAATAAAGCTGGTGAGGGGGAGAGACATAAACTGTGGCTATCTAACTCTATAATGCATGGTCATCTGGTTGCCTTATTTCTAACATATTATGTCTGACTGCACCAAGGGTCATCAGAAGGTTTTACATTGTATAATAAGTAGAGTTGGTAAGAAAATCCCTGTGTTGTGTGTGTGTGTGTGTGTGTGTGTGTGTGTGTGTGTGTGTGCCCGCCCACAGGAAGTTTTGTTTGAAAGAAAAGCCAGAGAGTTCATCGAGTACACTAAATCACATGCTCTCTAGCCCTAAAATGGTCCTCTTATGGTATTATAAGCCAGGAATGCGCTGCTTTTTTCACCCCACTACAATGTCTTTTGAACTAGCTTGAGTAATTTAAGAAAATCCTTTTCAAAATTACGCGTATGTCCTCACCTCATTATTAAACTGAAGGGAACACTTAGCAACAGGAATTTTTTTTTTTAAGGGCTGTTTTAAATCCATGTGTTGTGGATGCAAACAAAACAAAACCAAAGAGAGATGTGATAACATTTGCCCATCTTTCTTTTATTCACTTATTCCAATTCATTCTGAAAATAGTAAAAATAACAGTATCAAATGGCAACAACAACAACACAAATAAAATAACGGATTTTGAGTACTTCTTATATTCCAGGCCCTGTTCTGTCTATGCTCACAGCCCCAAGGTAAGACACTCTTCCATCCTGATGTTCTTTCTCAGTTTGAACATGATTGGCGATGGATATGATGTAACAGGCGATAGATATGATGTAACAACCACCTTTTGGCTAGCTTAGGACTTCTCTTTTCCTGTAACTCCCTACCCTGTTTTGTTTGTTTGCATTCTTTTTGTTCTGCTTTGATTTCTTCTCATGGGGGTTATACTATCTGGGTCGTGTTAATCAGAAATTCTTTATCTGAATAAAAATATAGCTTCAGTCATCAGGTTTGTTAGTAAAATTATTAACTTTTAGCATCAATCAATGGTTCTTCCTTATCTATATATAATAAGTCATTTTACAAATATTAATGGTATTGGGTTAGATGGGTCTGAGTTTTAACCCTGATTCTATCAGTTACTTAAATGTAATCTTGGGTAAGCTACTTTGTATCTCTGGGCAAGCTACTTTATATCTCTGAGCCTCACTTTTCTTATATGTAAAACTAGTGGATAACATCATTTTAGAATTCTTAGAAGGATTAAGAAGATAATTACAATGTGTGGCAATCAGTAGACACTAAATGAACAATAGGAATTGTTTTATATATGTGTATATATATATGTCACTCCTTTGTTTTAGACTCTTAAATTCATAAATACAACTTGAATTGATAGATGAATAATTTATTCCTTTATCAGAGATTTATAATTATATATTAAATGATTTTGTCAAAACTTCGTAATAGTTTATATAATGATTTTAAAAATAAGATTATAACCTAGTGCTAATTTAGGTTATAATTCTGAACCCCTACCTAAAACCTCAACTAAATTGTACTATCTTTGTTATTTCACATATCTCTCAATATTGTTGAATATGCCTGTTTGTAATAAACTAAAATGTCCAAAGTAAAATATATCTATAATCTATGCCCATATAGATATCTTCTATTTAAAAAATCATTGTGATTCAAAGTGAGTTTTCTTTTCTGATTTTTTTTTGCTCTTTTTTAGTTTTATTTATATTGTTATTTTTATTGATTTAGTTTGTTGTGATATTCAGAACCCCCATCCTATGGAAAAGAAAAGCCATCAGTAGAGGATAAGTTTATTCACAAAATCGTCTCTATGGGGAATCCTGGGATCCAGTTTCTCAGCCAGGGCGCATGTTCACTTTCTCTTTTGTCCTTGAACACTTCAAGACTCTGAATATGACCTTGAATTGTGGAAGTGCCTTGTTTTCCATACAAACAGAGTTATTTGGGCCAAGGAAGAATGGTAGAAGCCAAAAGCTTGGCTTCAGGCACAAATAACTTGGTAACTATATTAGCAGTGTAAATGGCAGGTATTTCCAGTAAGTTACCAGTCAGTATTCCCAAGGGGGAAACGATAGCTCTCTTGGATGACTAAGGCTCCAGACAGAGACATCCCCTGCCCCATATGTCTGTTGTTCATTACATTTTGGATTGAGTCCTTGAAGTCTTTTCTTTTCACTAAAATCCAACAACATGATTTATTGACTCTCATACTCTCAATATAATAATCACTGCTAAACTTTGAGTAATAGCCAATTCTGCATGTCTAAATGAGGGAGAATTAAGGGTTCTGTGGAATAACAATATATATTTTTTATTACCCAGAGACAGTATCATCATGTTAAATGAATAACCACTTGATCATACCTGGGTAAACTCTGAAGTCCACAACTGTCAACCAACCAGACTGATGACTCTGAAGAATATGATGGCTTACATATTAAAAGTATAAAGTCAAAATGCATGGATCAAAAGTCAAGCTTCACACTAATTACAGTATCTGTATCTGTGTGTCCTTGTAAAAAATATTTCACCTCTTCTGTTTCAATTTTCTAATCCATAAAAGAGCAATGAAAAAAATAAGTACCTTTCAGGAGCACTATATAAAAATTGATAATACATTTTCCAAGTGTATACAGCACTTGGAAAAGCAGCAAGCACAGGATAAGCATTCAGGAAACGATTGGGGTGGTTGTTGTTGCTGCTAGTACCCTAAACCAACCAAATAATGTAAATACCAGATAAGACTGGGCACTTTTCACAGACATCTGCATTTAATGATTAATTACATGACCACAATAATTCACTTCACTGTATTTTAGATAGGTTTTGTAATGTAGAAGACTTTATATTTTATTTATTTTCTCAATACTGCTCAGCAGAAAACTTGCCACTTGAAACCTTCTTCACTTTTCCCTCCATTTTATTTTTATTATTTGCTGAGTTACTGTCCTTTTGAATCACCACCTCCTTCAGACCCCACTAGCCCACTACACAAAAATATCTACATAGTAACTAGAGTAAAGATTCTCTTGGTTTTCTGTCTCATAGGAAAGAGCATACTAATTAGCTATTAAACACTGAGGGATTCATGGTCCTTGGAGGTGAAGAATATGTGACCTTTGGGTTGCTAAATCTTTGGGGTTATGAGCAATTGTAACATATGCATAAAATATTAATGGTCTTCATCATTTTCGGTGACCCAAACCACAACTATTAGATAGGAATGTATTTGGAAAATGTTTGAAATATTTTGGCAAAAACTTGGTATCTATGTATCTCAGAGATAATGTGTTCCAAAGAAACTACAAATGTTTGCAGTTTACTTTTACATTTTTTGTGCCTATGACTTCCCCTTATACAGTTAGAGGCATTCATTTGACTTGGGAAAGATTAGGATTATTAGAACAAAAATTAAGTGAAATTAGGGATCAATAAGAACTTTTGAAATCTAAAATCAACTTTCTTTGAGTTAGAAACATGATAATAATCTGAAAAGCCAGATTTTATCAAGACAGAAAAGGATTGCCTAAATTTTCATAGGTTATAATAACATTGAGAGATGAACACGGAAGACTAGATCTTACAGTTAACACATATTTTAATGGGGATACACTTTTGCCTTACAGAGCTGTGAATTTTAGTTTCTTTTTTTATTATTATTATTATACTTTAAGTTCTAGGGTACATGTGCATAACGTGCAGGTTTGTTACATATGTATACTTGTGCCATGTTGCTGTGCTGCACCCATCAACTCGTCAGCACCCATCAACTCGTCATTTACATCAGGTATAACTCCCAGTGCAATCCCTCCCCCCTCCCCCCTCCCCCCTCCCCATGATAGGCCCCAGTGTGTGATGTTCCCCTTCCCGAGTCCAAGTGATCTCATTGTTCAGTTCCCACCTATGAGTGAGAACATGTGGTGTTTGGTTTTCTGTTCTTGTGATCGTTTGCTAAGAATGATGGTTTCCAGCTGCATCCATGTCCCTACAAAGGACACAAACTCATCCTTTTTTATGGCTGCATAGTATTCCATGGTGTATATGTGCCACATTTTCTTAATCCAGTCTGTCACTGATGGACATTTGGGTTGATTCCAAGTCTTTGCTATAGTGAATAGTGCCGCAATAAACATACGTGTCCATGTGTCTTTATAGCAGCATGATTTATAATCCTTTGGGTATATACCCAGTAATGGGATGGCTGGGTCATATGGTACATCTAGTTCTAGATCCTTGAGGAATCGCCATACTGTTTTCCATAATGGTTGAACTAGTTTACAATCCCACCAACAGTGTAAAAGTGTTCCTATTTCTCCACATCCTCGCCAGCACCTGTTGTTTCCTGACTTTTTAATGATCGCCATTCTAACTGGTGTGAGATGGTATCTCATTGTGGTTTTGATTTGCATTTCTCTGATGGCCAGTGATGATGAGCATTTTTTCATGTGTCTGTTGGCTGTATGAATGTCTTCTTTTGAGAAATGTCTGTTCATATCCTTTGCCCACTTTTTGATGGGGCTGTTTGTTTTTTTCTTGTAAATGTGTTTGAGTTCTTTGTAGGTTCTGGATATTAGCCCTTTGTCAGATGAGTAGATTGCAAAAATTTTCTCCCATTCTGTAGGTTGCCTGTTCACTCTGATGGTAGTTTCTTTTGCTGTGCAGAAGCTCTTTACTTTAATGAGATCCCATTTGTCAATTTTGGCTTTTGCTGCCGTTGCTTTTGGTGTTTTAGACATGAAGTCTTTGCCCACGCCTATGTCCTGAATGGTACTACCTAGGTTTTCCTCTAGGGTTTTTATGGTATTAGGTCTAACATTTAAGTCTCTAATCCATCTTGAATTAATTTTCGTATAAGGAGTAAGGAAAGGATCCAGTTTCAGCTTTCTACTTATGGCTAGCCAATTTTCCCAGCACCATTTATTAAATAGGGAATCCTTTCCCCATTTCTTGTTTCTCTCAGGTTTGTCAAAGATCAGATGGCTGTAGATGTGTGGTATTATTTCGGAGGCCTCTGTTCTGTTCCATTGGTCTATATCTCTGTTTTGGAACCAGTACCATGCTGTTTTGGTTACTGTAGCCTTGTAGTATAGTTTGAAGTCAGGTAGCGTGATGCCTCCAGCTTTGTTCTTTTGACTTAGGATTGTCTTGGAGATGCGGGCTCTTTTTTGGTTCCATATGAACTTTAAAGCAGTTTTTTCCAATTCTGTGAAGAAACTCATTGGTAGCTTGAAGGGGGTGGCATTGAATCTATAAATAACCTTGGGCAGTATGGCCATTCTCATGATATTGATTCTTCCTATCCATGAGCATGGTATGTTCTTCCATTTGTTTGTGTCCTCTTTTATTTCACTGAGCAGTGGTTTGTAGTTCTCCTTGAAGAGGTCCTTTACATCCCTTGTAAGTTG
>NC_037673.1:42683254-42695418 GCF_003255815.1 Theropithecus gelada | reverse complement strand
CTTTTCTGCATCTATTGAGATAATCATGTGGTTCTTGTCTTTGGTTCTGTTTATATGCTGGATTATGTTTATTGATTTGCGAATGTTGAACCAGCCTTGCATCCCAGGGATGAAGCCCACTTGATCATGGTGGATAAGCTTTTTGATGTGTTGCTGAATCCGGTTTGCCAGTATTTTATTGAGGATTTTTGCATCGATGTTCATCAGGGATATTGGTCTAAAATTCTCTTTTTTTGTTGTGTCTCTGCCAGGCTTTGGTATCAGGATGATGTTGGCCTCATAAAATGAGTTAGGGAGGATTCCCTCTTTTTCTATTGATTGGAATAGTTTCAGAAGGAATGGTACCAACTCCTCCTTGTACCTCTGGTAGAATTCAGCTGTGAATCCATCTGGTCCTGGACTTTTTTTGGTTGGTAGGCTATTAATTATTGCCTCAATTTCAGAGCCTGCTATTGGTCTATTCAGGGATTCAACTTCTTCCTGGTTTAGTCTTGGAAGAGTGTAAGTGTCCAGGAAATTATCCATTTCTTCTAGATTTTCCAGTTTATTTGCATAGAGGTGTTTATAGTATTCTCTGATGGTAGTTTGTATTTCTGTGGGGTCGGTGGTGATATCCCCTTTATCATTTTTTATTGCGTCTATTTGATTATTCTCTCTTTTCTTCTTTATTAGTCTTGCTAGTGGTCTGTCAATTTTGTTGATCTTTTCAAAAAACCAACTCCTGGATTCATTGATTTTTTGGAGGGTTTTTTGTGTCTCTATCTCCTTCAGTTCTGCTCTGATCTTAGTTATTTCTTGCCTTCTGCTAGCTTTTGAATGCGTTTGCTCTTGCTTCTCTAGGTCTTTTAATTGTGATGTTAGAGTGTCAATTTTAGATCTTTCCTGCTTTCTCTTGTGGGCATTTAGTGCTATAAATTTCCCTCTACACACTGCTTTAAATGTGTCCCAGAGATTCTGGTATGTTGTATCTTTGTTCTCATTGGTTTCAAAGAACATCTTTATTTCTGCCTTCATTTCGTGATGTACCCAGTAGTCCTTCAGGAGCAGGTTGTTCAGTTTCCATGTAGTTGAGCGGTTTTGATTGAGTTTCTTAGTCCTGAGTTCTAGTTTGATTGCACTGTGGTCTGAGAGACAGTTTGTTATAATTTCTGTTCTTGTACATTTGCTGAGGAGTGATTTACTTCCAATTACGTGGTCAATTTTGGAGTAAATACGATGTGGTGCTGAGAAGAATGTATATTCTGTTGATTTGGGGTGGAGAGTTCTATAGATGTCTATTAGGTCTGCTTGCTGCAGAGATGAGTTCAATTCCTGGATATCCTTGTTAACTTTCTGTCTCGTTGATCTGTCTAATGTTGACAGTGGAGTATTGAAGTCTCCCATTATTATTGTATGGGAGTCTAAGTCTCTTTGTAAGTCTCTAAGGACTTGCTTTATGAATCTGGGTGCTCCTGTATTGGGTGCATATATATTTAGGATAGTTTGCTCTTCCTGTTGAATTCATCCTTTTAGCATTATGTAATGGCCTTCTTTGTCTCTTTTGATCTTTGATGGTTTAAAGTCTGTTTTATCAGAGACTAGTATTACAACCCCTGCTTTTTTTTGTTCTCCATTTGCTTGGTAAATCTTCCTCCATCCCTTTATTTTGAGCCTATGTATGTCTCTGCGTGTGAGATGGGTCTCCTGAATACAGCAGACTGATGGGTCTTGACTCTTTATCCAGTTTGCCAATCTGTGTCTTTTAATTGGAGCATTTAGTCCATTTACATTTAAGGTTAAGATTGTTATGTGTGAACTTGATCCTGCCATTATGATATTAACTGGTTATTTTGCTCGTTAGTTGATGCAGTTTCTTCCTAGCCTCGATGGTCTTTACATTTTGGCATGTTTTTGCAATGGCTGGTACCGGTTGTTCCTTTCCATGTTTAGTGCTTCCTTCAGGGTCTCTTGTAAGGCAGGCCTAGTGGTGACAAAATCTCTAAGCATTTGCTTATCTGTAAAGGATTTTATTTCTCCTTCACTTATGAAACTTAGTTTGGCTGGATATGAAATTCTGGGTTNNTCAGACGTAGATTTGGTCTTTTTACATAATCCCATACTTCTTGCAGGCTTTGTTCATTTCTTTTTCTTCTTTTTTCTTTTGGTTTCTCTTCTCGCTTCATTTCATTCCTTTGATCCTCAATCGCTGATACTCTTTCTTCCAGTTGATCGAGTTGGTTACTGAAGCTTGTGCATTTGTCACGTGTTTCTCGTGTCATGGTTTTCATCTCTTTCATTTCGTTTATGACCTTCTCTGCATTAATTACTCTAGCCATCAATTCTTCCACTTTTTTTTCAAGATTTTTAGTTTCTTTGCGCTGGGTACGTAATTCCTCCTTTAGCTCTGAGAAATTTGATGGACTGAAGCCTTCTTCTCTCATCTCGTCAAAGTCATTCTCCGTCCAGCTTTGATCCGTTGCTGGCGATGAGCTGCGCTCCTTTGCCGGGGGAGATGCACTCTTATTTTTTGAATTTCCAGCTTTTCTGCCCTGCTTTTTCCCCATCTTTGTGGTTTTATCTGCCGCTGGTCTTTGATGGTGGTGATGTACTGATGGGGTTTTGGTGTAGGTGTCCTTCCTGTTTGATAGTTTTCCTTCTAACAGTCAGGACCCTCAGCTGTAGGTCTGCTGGAGATTGCTTGAGGTCCACTCCAGACCCTGTTTGCCTGGGTATCAGCAGCAGAGGCTCAGTTGAAAATGCAGAAATCACCGGTCTTCTGTGTCGCTCGCCCTGGGAGTTGGAGACTGGAGCTGTTCCTATTCGGCCATCTTGCTCCGCCCCCTCAAACTATTTTAAGCAATAAAGAAAATCAATGGCTTAGGTAACCAGAAAGCATAATTGCATTAGGCTAACTTTCTTTCTATCACTGCTTTCAGGCCTTTATCCTTCAATGGTGACCTAGTTCTAAGGCTTCTGTAGATGGAAGCACAAGAACCATCAGTGATTCTAGGTTTCCCTTGTTATTTGCAACACCAGTTCCATGAAAAGTCTCACAAAGGGCTCCAACTGGTTAGCTTTGGGTTATGAGTCTATTTCCAAGCCAATCAATTTGCTTAGAGTTTAGGATGTTCTAATTGGCTAGGATCAGATTATGTGACCTCCCCTGGATCTTACAGGTCAGGTGAGCAACTGTGGAATCACCTGGACTGAGAATGGGAAATTGATGGCCCCCTCAACAAATTTTTAATAGATAAAACATTTCTGTCAGCTAATCTGTCAAAGCCCAAATATCTTTAAAAGTCATCTTATAAAAGACTTATTTCAGACAGAGATGCAAAACCTAGTATATGTGTATATAATTTGAGTACAGAGCAATAGTTTTTCCTTTCTTCCTTTACTTTTGTCCTTTAAAAGTTATGACGTTGAGAGAACTGTGCACTTGTCCTTTCTTTTCCCTTGGTCTTCTTTTGCACTCCTTCCTTCCTTCTTTTCATTTTCCTTTCCTTAAGTAATATCTTGTTTGAGAAGATTTATTGTGAATTTCAGAGACAGGTATGTTATACTTATATAATATATGAAATAAAACAAGGCCGGGGGCAGTGGCTCACGCCTGTAATCCCAGCACTTTGGGAGGCCGAGGCAGGCAGATCATGAGGTCAGGAGTTTGAGACCAGCCTGACCAACATGGTGAAACCCTGTCTGTACTAAAATTACAACAATTAGCTGGGCATGGTGACGCGCACCTGTAATCCCATCTACTCAGGAGGCTGAGGCAGGAAAGTCTCTTGAACCTGGGAGGCAGAGGTTGCAGTGAGCCAACATCGCACCATTGCACTCCAGCCTGGGCAACAGACGAGACTCTGTTTCAAAAAAAAGAAAGAAACAAACAAAAGAAAGTAAAAAGGAAGGACGGGAGGGAGGGAGGGAAAAATGCAGTCCAAGATAAAGTAAGATGGAGATTATTTCCTTAAGATAAAGGCAATTAGTAAGACTAGTTTTTAAAAATGTCTCAAAATCCTGAAAGGTAATATATTCCTATTCTAAAAGGTAATATATTCCGGATTCAAAGCATTCCATCAGTACAGTCAAAGAGGCAAACTAATAGTTATATGATTCAGAATATACCTAAGAGGAAATTAAACAGTTCCTCAGAAGAAACACAGCTATTTCTGACTCAGACCAGACAGATATTTCTTTCAAGAACCCTCATAAAAAGGATACCATATAAAGTAATGTAAATATTTTCAACATTCCTCTAGTAAATGCAGCTGTTGGATTCATGAAATATTTGGGTTAAACATCACTATAATAAATACAGCTATTACATTTATAGTAATAATTCTTAGAAGTACATCAATAGATGTTAGTCATTAAATAAAGAGTCTACAAAAGCTGTCTACAAAGGGGTTAATAGAACATGGGTCAGAAATCATAAGAGGACTTAAAAAGACTGTGTTTTCTCTTAATGTCTATAGTAAGCTATTGCAGATTGTAACCATGGTAGTAATATTATCACATTTGATTTTTGAAAAATTATTCCATTAGCTTTTGGAAGAAGATTGCGGGTTAACATTAGGGGTAAAGTCATAATTTTATTAATTCAATAAAAAATGGAAAAGGAGGACTTCTTAAAGATGTTTTTGTACACTCAATTTCATTGCTTCTGGAATACTAGTCTCCTTCTTTCTAACTCCTTCTGATTCTTCTCTATCAGGGTCATCTGACTTATGACTTGTTTTCTAATTCTTTTACTTTCTTTCAAAAGTCAGGTCCTTTTCATCTGTGACCCTGCCTCACCTTGTGTATACACTTGTATATTAATATGTTCTGGTTTATCTATATTCCCCCCTTCAGAGATTGTATCTTTGACTTCTGTATATATTAGCCAAGAGACATAATACACAATTACAAATAAATGAATGAACATGAAAATACATAGGGATAGAATGCTAGTCCTGTGAAGACTTGCTGAGCCTGTCAGTTTCCTATATTAATGAATTAAAAGGAGTAGAAAAATCCTTTTTTTTTTTTTTTTGAGACAGAGTCTCGCTCTGTTGCCCAGGCTGGAGTGCAGTGGCATGGTATCGGCTCACTGCAACCTCTGCCTCCAGGGTTCAAGCAATTCTCCTGCCTCAGCCTCCCGAGTAGCTGGGACTACAGGCGCCTGCCACTACGACTGGCTAATTTTTGTATTTTTGGTAGAGACGGGGTTTCACTGTATTGGCCAGGCTGTTCTTGAACTCCTGACCTTGTGATCTGCCTGCCTCGGCCTCTCAAAGTGCTGGGATTACAGGCGTGAGCCACCGCGCCCTGCCAGAAAAAATCCTTTAATGGTTGTATATGAGTGTGCAATTTGGACAAATGTAAACACGTAGGAATAGTTTTCATAAACCACATCTTCTAAACTTGTTTCTTTTAAACATGTCTCATGGAAAACAACACAGTCAAAAATTTTCTGGAAAGACAACAGTAGCTCCATTTCATACTAAGAGATCAGGTATTTATTTTAAGTAGGGTATCTACCAAACAATGTCGGAGAAAGCAAATTGTTTTCTAGCAATGAAAAAATAAATAACAGTAAACCTATTCTCTGATCTCCAAGTCAAGCCACTAGTTCTTTCCCCTACCACCTCAGCTCACAGTTTTTTAAGCCAAGGTAGCTTTCTCCTAGTACTCTATCCATCCCAAAGTCTTAACTTGCATCTGGCAATATCATTCTCACAATTGAGTGAATCAAGGTATAATGGAAAAATTAAGCAGAGCTTATTGCATGTACTTTTACATTTACTAATGTTTCTTTCATGTTTCCTTTCTTTAGGGGTTTAGTGGTGATAGTGGTGGCATTTAAGGACATTTGGAGATGGGCTTATGATCCAGGTAGACAGTTATAACTGGACAGCTCATTTGTACCTGCTCAAGTGTCTCTAGTTGCATCACTTGCAAAGACTACTGATTATAATGGTGAATGGAAGTGTTTTACATTTCTTAAGTGAAAAAATGACTTTGAGCAAGACAACCATCTACTTCTTAGAGGCCACATTGATATCTGTCAACATCTATAGATTTCACCTTAAACTCTGCCAATTTTCCAAGGATATTTGGCACTGGGTCTTAAGCAGATAGAGCAAAAGTGGTGAGATTTTGACATTGTCTTAAATTATAGTGCCAGTTTGGATATGAAATATTGTGTAGGAATACAAGAAAGCAAATGCAGGTGACGTGGGGGAGAATATAATTTGTGAAAAGTTTATCATTGTTAACACATACCTTAAGGATAATTTATAATATTTGAGAATTGTATAAAATGATATACAAAATAATGCTATTGATATTGTAATCTGTAAATTTGGAAGTGAATAAGAACTTCATGCAAAAGGTTTTAGTCATCTGTTATTACACATGGATTTTATTTTACACGTTACACATTAGTTATTTTTTGAAAAACTGGATAATCAATGGGTGTTTTTTAATTTAATTATAGCTATCTTTTTTAACTTTAAAAGTTAAATATTTTGTTACACCTTTTTTTCTCTCTTCAGTAAACAAAATCAACTGCTGAAAAACTTTGTCAAAGCAGTTGTTCACTTGGTACTGCTAGATCCAGTATATTACTAAGAAAAATCTTGTGCCTCTCTGTAGGTATTCTCTAGGTTAAATTCTGGGAGCAGGCAAAATGACTTTCCATTCAGGAGTGTGTTCTTGTGTTTTTTGTTTTTGTTTTGGTTTTGGTTTGAGACAGTCTCACTCTTGTCCAGGCTGGAATGCAGTGGCACGATCTTGGCTCACTGCCACCTCTGCCTCCCAGGTTCAAGTGATTCTCCTGCTTCAGCCTCCCGAGTAGCTAGGATTACAGGCATGTACCACCACGCCCAGCTAATTTTTGTATTTTTAGTAGAGACGGGCTTTCGCCATATTGGCCAGGCTAGTCTCGAACTCCAGACCTCAGGTGATCAGCCCACTTCGGCCTCCCAAAGTGCTGGGATTACAGGCGTGAGCCGCTGCGCCTGGCCCAGGATTATGTTCTTGTTAAGTGCTTTAATTTTCACCAGATAATGCCAAACCTTCCCTCAGCTAGGTGGAGCCTTAAAGGGCATGGTTCTGCATCTCAGTGACAAAACAGAGTAGCTGTGCTCCTGAAGCTCTGTTGTGACTAACTTCAATTTCACTGCCATTTTTTTATATCCTTAAAAAGCCAGGCTGAGGAGCACAACATTTATGTAAATATGTAGTATAGTTTGGATGTTTGTACCCTCTAAATCTCAAGTTGAAATGTGATCCCCAATGTTGAACATGGGGCCTGGTGAGTGGCCTTTGGGTCATGGGGGAAGGTCCCTCATGAATGAGTTGGTGCCTTCCCTATGGTACTGAGTGAGTCTCACTCTATTAGTTCACATGAGAGCTGGTTGTTTAACAAAGTCTGGTACCACCCTCTTCTTGCTCTCTTCCTCTCTCACCATGTGATACGCTTGTTCCACCTTCACTTTCCACCATGATTGGAAGTTTCCTGAGATCCTCACCAGAAATAGATGCTGGTGCCATTCTTCTGGTACGGCCTACAGAACTGTAAGCCTATTAAACCTCTTTTGTTTATAAATTACCCAGTCTCAGGTATTCCTTTATAGCAACGCAAAACAGGCTAATACAGTTTGTCTAAACAAGTGTCACCTAAATATATTTGACCAGGGAAATTTGAATGGAATGTCCTTCAGAAGCAACAATTTCCTTCAGAAGCAACAAACTAACGTTGTTATATATTATGTAACATTTATTGCTAATACTGATTCCAGACATTTTACACATATTATTTCATTTAGTCACCTCAAGACAACTAGATGAGGGAGGTAATATAACTATTTTATAATGTAAGAAACTGTTTATGTAGAGTAATAAAGCTGGTGAGGGGGAGAGACATAAACTGTGGCTATCTAACTCTATAATGCATGGTCATCTGGTTGCCTTATTTCTAACATATTATGTCTGACTGCACCAAGGGTCATCAGAAGGTTTTACATTGTATAATAAGTAGAGTTGGTAAGAAAATCCCTGTGTTGTGTGTGTGTGTGTGTGTGTGTGTGTGTGTGTGTGTGTGCCCGCCCACAGGAAGTTTTGTTTGAAAGAAAAGCCAGAGAGTTCATCGAGTACACTAAATCACATGCTCTCTAGCCCTAAAATGGTCCTCTTATGGTATTATAAGCCAGGAATGCGCTGCTTTTTTCACCCCACTACAATGTCTTTTGAACTAGCTTGAGTAATTTAAGAAAATCCTTTTCAAAATTACGCGTATGTCCTCACCTCATTATTAAACTGAAGGGAACACTTAGCAACAGGAATTTTTTTTTTTAAGGGCTGTTTTAAATCCATGTGTTGTGGATGCAAACAAAACAAAACCAAAGAGAGATGTGATAACATTTGCCCATCTTTCTTTTATTCACTTATTCCAATTCATTCTGAAAATAGTAAAAATAACAGTATCAAATGGCAACAACAACAACACAAATAAAATAACGGATTTTGAGTACTTCTTATATTCCAGGCCCTGTTCTGTCTATGCTCACAGCCCCAAGGTAAGACACTCTTCCATCCTGATGTTCTTTCTCAGTTTGAACATGATTGGCGATGGATATGATGTAACAGGCGATAGATATGATGTAACAACCACCTTTTGGCTAGCTTAGGACTTCTCTTTTCCTGTAACTCCCTACCCTGTTTTGTTTGTTTGCATTCTTTTTGTTCTGCTTTGATTTCTTCTCATGGGGGTTATACTATCTGGGTCGTGTTAATCAGAAATTCTTTATCTGAATAAAAATATAGCTTCAGTCATCAGGTTTGTTAGTAAAATTATTAACTTTTAGCATCAATCAATGGTTCTTCCTTATCTATATATAATAAGTCATTTTACAAATATTAATGGTATTGGGTTAGATGGGTCTGAGTTTTAACCCTGATTCTATCAGTTACTTAAATGTAATCTTGGGTAAGCTACTTTGTATCTCTGGGCAAGCTACTTTATATCTCTGAGCCTCACTTTTCTTATATGTAAAACTAGTGGATAACATCATTTTAGAATTCTTAGAAGGATTAAGAAGATAATTACAATGTGTGGCAATCAGTAGACACTAAATGAACAATAGGAATTGTTTTATATATGTGTATATATATATGTCACTCCTTTGTTTTAGACTCTTAAATTCATAAATACAACTTGAATTGATAGATGAATAATTTATTCCTTTATCAGAGATTTATAATTATATATTAAATGATTTTGTCAAAACTTCGTAATAGTTTATATAATGAT
The DNA here is from genome assembly GCF_003255815.1 of Theropithecus gelada. Lineage (NCBI taxonomy): Eukaryota > Metazoa > Chordata > Mammalia > Primates > Cercopithecidae > Theropithecus > Theropithecus gelada. Next base: position 42,686,141 of record NC_037673.1, on the reverse strand, counting down.
TTTAAAAATAAGATTATAACCTAGTGCTAATTTAGGTTATAATTCTGAACCCCTACCTAAAACCTCAACTAAATTGTACTATCTTTGTTATTTCACATATCTCTCAATATTGTTGAATATGCCTGTTTGTAATAAACTAAAATGTCCAAAGTAAAATATATCTATAATCTATGCCCATATAGATATCTTCTATTTAAAAAATCATTGTGATTCAAAGTGAGTTTTCTTTTCTGATTTTTTTTTGCTCTTTTTTAGTTTTATTTATATTGTTATTTTTATTGATTTAGTTTGTTGTGATATTCAGAACCCCCATCCTATGGAAAAGAAAAGCCATCAGTAGAGGATAAGTTTATTCACAAAATCGTCTCTATGGGGAATCCTGGGATCCAGTTTCTCAGCCAGGGCGCATGTTCACTTTCTCTTTTGTCCTTGAACACTTCAAGACTCTGAATATGACCTTGAATTGTGGAAGTGCCTTGTTTTCCATACAAACAGAGTTATTTGGGCCAAGGAAGAATGGTAGAAGCCAAAAGCTTGGCTTCAGGCACAAATAACTTGGTAACTATATTAGCAGTGTAAATGGCAGGTATTTCCAGTAAGTTACCAGTCAGTATTCCCAAGGGGGAAACGATAGCTCTCTTGGATGACTAAGGCTCCAGACAGAGACATCCCCTGCCCCATATGTCTGTTGTTCATTACATTTTGGATTGAGTCCTTGAAGTCTTTTCTTTTCACTAAAATCCAACAACATGATTTATTGACTCTCATACTCTCAATATAATAATCACTGCTAAACTTTGAGTAATAGCCAATTCTGCATGTCTAAATGAGGGAGAATTAAGGGTTCTGTGGAATAACAATATATATTTTTTATTACCCAGAGACAGTATCATCATGTTAAATGAATAACCACTTGATCATACCTGGGTAAACTCTGAAGTCCACAACTGTCAACCAACCAGACTGATGACTCTGAAGAATATGATGGCTTACATATTAAAAGTATAAAGTCAAAATGCATGGATCAAAAGTCAAGCTTCACACTAATTACAGTATCTGTATCTGTGTGTCCTTGTAAAAAATATTTCACCTCTTCTGTTTCAATTTTCTAATCCATAAAAGAGCAATGAAAAAAATAAGTACCTTTCAGGAGCACTATATAAAAATTGATAATACATTTTCCAAGTGTATACAGCACTTGGAAAAGCAGCAAGCACAGGATAAGCATTCAGGAAACGATTGGGGTGGTTGTTGTTGCTGCTAGTACCCTAAACCAACCAAATAATGTAAATACCAGATAAGACTGGGCACTTTTCACAGACATCTGCATTTAATGATTAATTACATGACCACAATAATTCACTTCACTGTATTTTAGATAGGTTTTGTAATGTAGAAGACTTTATATTTTATTTATTTTCTCAATACTGCTCAGCAGAAAACTTGCCACTTGAAACCTTCTTCACTTTTCCCTCCATTTTATTTTTATTATTTGCTGAGTTACTGTCCTTTTGAATCACCACCTCCTTCAGACCCCACTAGCCCACTACACAAAAATATCTACATAGTAACTAGAGTAAAGATTCTCTTGGTTTTCTGTCTCATAGGAAAGAGCATACTAATTAGCTATTAAACACTGAGGGATTCATGGTCCTTGGAGGTGAAGAATATGTGACCTTTGGGTTGCTAAATCTTTGGGGTTATGAGCAATTGTAACATATGCATAAAATATTAATGGTCTTCATCATTTTCGGTGACCCAAACCACAACTATTAGATAGGAATGTATTTGGAAAATGTTTGAAATATTTTGGCAAAAACTTGGTATCTATGTATCTCAGAGATAATGTGTTCCAAAGAAACTACAAATGTTTGCAGTTTACTTTTACATTTTTTGTGCCTATGACTTCCCCTTATACAGTTAGAGGCATTCATTTGACTTGGGAAAGATTAGGATTATTAGAACAAAAATTAAGTGAAATTAGGGATCAATAAGAACTTTTGAAATCTAAAATCAACTTTCTTTGAGTTAGAAACATGATAATAATCTGAAAAGCCAGATTTTATCAAGACAGAAAAGGATTGCCTAAATTTTCATAGGTTATAATAACATTGAGAGATGAACACGGAAGACTAGATCTTACAGTTAACACATATTTTAATGGGGATACACTTTTGCCTTACAGAGCTGTGAATTTTAGTTTCTTTTTTTATTATTATTATTATACTTTAAGTTCTAGGGTACATGTGCATAACGTGCAGGTTTGTTACATATGTATACTTGTGCCATGTTGCTGTGCTGCACCCATCAACTCGTCAGCACCCATCAACTCGTCATTTACATCAGGTATAACTCCCAGTGCAATCCCTCCCCCCTCCCCCCTCCCCCCTCCCCATGATAGGCCCCAGTGTGTGATGTTCCCCTTCCCGAGTCCAAGTGATCTCATTGTTCAGTTCCCACCTATGAGTGAGAACATGTGGTGTTTGGTTTTCTGTTCTTGTGATCGTTTGCTAAGAATGATGGTTTCCAGCTGCATCCATGTCCCTACAAAGGACACAAACTCATCCTTTTTTATGGCTGCATAGTATTCCATGGTGTATATGTGCCACATTTTCTTAATCCAGTCTGTCACTGATGGACATTTGGGTTGATTCCAAGTCTTTGCTATAGTGAATAGTGCCGCAATAAACATACGTGTCCATGTGTCTTTATAGCAGCATGATTTATAATCCTTTGGGTATATACCCAGTAATGGGATGGCTGGGTCATATGGTACATCTAGTTCTAGATCCTTGAGGAATCGCCATACTGTTTTCCATAATGGTTGAACTAGTTTACAATCCCACCAACAGTGTAAAAGTGTTCCTATTTCTCCACATCCTCTCCA
>NC_037673.1:42668519-42682759 GCF_003255815.1 Theropithecus gelada | reverse complement strand
AAAAAGGATGAGTTTGTGTCCTTTGTAGGGACATGGATGCAGCTGGAATCCATCATTCTTAGCAAACTATCACAAGAACAGAAAACCAAACACCGCATGTTCTCACTCATAGGTGGGAACTGAACAATGAGATCACTTGGACTCGGGAAGGGGAACATCACACACCGGGGCCTATCATGGGGAGGGGGGCGGGGGGAGGGATTGCATTGGGAGTTATACCTGATGTAAATGACGAGTTGATGGGTGCAGCACACCAACAAGGCACAAGTATACATATGTAACAAACCTGCACGTTATGCACATGTACCCTACAACTTACAGTATAATAATAATAAATAAAAAAAAAAAAAAAAAAAGAAAAAACCCTAAGTGACAGTACTGAGGCAATAATGCTTTAGTGAAAACAGTGGGGAGTGGGGAAAAAGAAAACAGCTGTTGACTATTTACTCTGTTCAGGTACTATGCTAGTTTCTTTATATACATATCAAATTAAATATTTACGTTAGTTCCTGTGATGTGGGTATTCAATAATTTTATAGAAATAGTAACTAAGAGAAGGGTCACGTGGTGGCTGGGCCGGGTAAATGGTGGCTTCAGGAGAGAGCAGGACTTCAGGTGGAGGCAGCACCAAGGAAGCATTTATGACCTTCTACAGTGAGGTGAAACAAATAGAGAAGAGAGACTCGGTTCTAACATCGAAAAATCAGATTGAAAGACTGACCTATCCTGGTTCCTCTTACTTCAATTTGAACCCATTTGAGGTTGTTTGGGTAGATCCTGAAGTTACAGATGAGGAAATAAAAAAGCGGTTTTGGCAGTTATCCATCTTGGTATATCCTGACAAAAATCAAGATCATGCTGACAGAGCACAAAAGGCTTTTGAAGCTGTGGACAAAGCTGACAAGTTGCTACTGGATGAGGAGCAAAAGAAGAGGGCCCTGGATGTAATTCAGGTGGGAAAAAAATACGTGGAACACACTGTGAAAGAGTGAAAAAACTAATTAAAGAAGGAAGGAAAACCTACAATTGTAGAGGAGGATGATCCTGAGCTGTTCAAACAAGCTGTATATAAACAGACAATGAAACTCTTTGCTGAGCTGGAAATTAAAAGGAAAGAGAGAAAAGCCAAAGAGAAGCATGAAAGGAAACGACAAAGGGAAGAAGAGATTGAAGCTCAAGAAAAAGCCAAACAGGAGAGAGAGTGGCAGAAAAACTTTGAGGAAAGTCGAGTTGGTAGTGTGGACAGCTGGCGAAACTTGCAAGCCAATACAAAGGGGAAGAAAGAGAAGAAAAATCGGACCTTCTTGAGACCACAAAAAGTAAAAATGGAGCAGTGCGAGTGACCACCCGGGGTCACAGGCACAGAACCTTCCCCCTGCTATCTCCCTTCCTGCTTCGAAGGACTCATTCTTTCCTCCCACTTCCACCCCAACCTAGAGTAGTATTTGCTTTTTAGTCCATTTTGTTTTCAATACAATTTAATATTGATCAGAGTAATTCTTTTGTACATTGAAATGAGGGGCTTGGTTTAAAAAAAGACCTTCCCCTCTCCCTGCCCCTAGAACAACCAGGATTAGAAGGTGCCACCATCGGTGCTGCCTTCTCTTCCCATAACTTGTAACTCAGTGTTTTGTACTTCACTGAATTGTGATGCTTAGAAACTTCATGGATAGTTTGTGGAAATCGTCCAATTAAACATATTGCTTAAAATGATGTTGCTGTGACTTCAGAGACAAGCCTGGAAGGGGCACCTTAGGAAGCCCCTTCGCTTCAGTTGCTTGCTTCTGGGTATGCTCCCTTCGAAGGCCCAGATGAGACAGGGAACACTTGTGGGCACACAGAGCGGCATCTGATGCCCTGATGTCCTGTGGTGTTTGGCATGTGTCCCCTGTCTACTGACCAATCAGCGTGACGTGAGGCCCACACCACCCAAACCTTTCATTTTCCAAAGAGCTAGACACCCTCCACCCAGTACCATGTCCTAGCCTGTCTGCATTTGTTAGGGATAATATTCTTTATGTATAATACATTTTTATACCCCCCCCTCCAAAAAGAAATAGTAACTAAGACTCACAGAAGTAAAATTATAGCTAAAGGTCACATGATTGCTAAGCAGAATAGACACATCTTAAAGCTAATATTGATTCAAAATATCATAACCTTTTTATGTTATCATGCATTTTACAAAGAGGCTGGGAAATACTAAGAGATACTGAGATGGGTTATTAGTGCCATACCACCCTTTGATAGGCATTATTGGGTTTTGATCTTTTTTTCTATGCTTTCTTAAAAATATTTACATCTTTAAGTAATCATGTATCACAGAATTTAGATAACATTCATAGGGAAATAAGAATCAAGTATTTAATGAGAATTTATTGTCCTATTAATTATATTACATTCTTTATTTTAGGTTCTCTTGTTGGGAAAACATTTACGAGGCTGTATTATATACAGTGAAATAACATTGAAATGTGGCAGGATCTTTTTTTGAAGCTGTAGAAAAGCTATTTTTGTGGTTTAAATAATTTTCTAAAGTTGCATTGAATTATGTATTTGATAGCCTCTGTTTTCTGTCTTACTGTATGTATGCCCTATACAAACTATAGTGTAACAATATTTACTTTCATTTGAATTTGTTACTGGGCCCATGAAGATGTTTCTTGACCCTTACCCCTATAAACTTCCAAAGGAATTTGTGTGTATCCTGTTAACAGAGAAAGTGAAAAAGTAGATAGTATTCAATTAGTTCAGTTGATGATGAAGACATGTTCCCCTTTAGAAGAAGGATATTTTATAAGCCTTACAATAAATTAATTTATATTTTATTTTTGACTTTATCATCATCAATTTGGGGCAAAAAATTAATCATTTTGTTTGCTAATAGAGGTCAATGACTAGATACCAATATCTGATGATTCACACCAATTCTTTTATTTTGTAATGTTTTAAAGGGCATTTATTACCTTTCACAGTATATCTTTCTATGGGATGTGAGAAAGGTTTATCACATGGAAGAAACTCAAAGATATTAACTTAATGGGGTTGGACAGCACAAAATCAATGATCCATTATTTTGAATAGTAGCTGTAGGTCAACAAATAACTGTGATGAAGAAAAATGCTCTTTTTCATAATAATGGCATCACAAAGGTCTTTGGATCATATTCTGTCTAATATTGAAAAATGAAAGTTTTATAAAATAGTAAAAATTTGAAAGCATGGTCTAACCACAGCTTGGGATCCTAGCCATTAAAAATTACAATATTGGAGGCTTCCGTGAACATTGAAAATTGTTTATAATATAGTGCCAAATTAAAAGGCTATAAGATAATGTGTGCAATAAAGTATACCTTTTGAAAATATATATTCATATTTGCACATAAAAATGTTGAGTGTTTATGCTTGAGATGTGATATATTTCTTCAGGTTACTGTGGTAACTCCATTAATTTTACTGAGTTTAATTTGCAGAATTGCTGGCTGTGAGGTGGCAGGATGGGGTGGGGGCTATTCTAAATAGTCATTCAAAGATTCAGGCTGATGTAGACTCTACAGTCATTAGCTCAGGATTTTCAGTGTTTGCTGGGCATTGTCAATCAAATGCAGGTGAGAAAGGAGAGAGAGGAGAAGATCTTTGGAGGGTTTTATGGGCTAGGCTAAAAGTGGAGCAAATCATTTCTGTTGCATTAGCCAGAACCCAGTTGCATGGCCACATGTAATTGTAAAAAGGATAGAAAATATGGTCTGTTTTCATGCTTAGGAGAAAAATAAGATGGGTTTCGGTGAGCACATAATAGTCTCTGCCTTAGGTGAGATCCTGAGTAATATGTTTAGCCATTCTAAGGCTTTGCTCTGTTTATAAGAGGTTGTTGGATTTCTGTTTCTCTGCTTAAGTAACAGAGCAACATATATCATCACTTGATTTTGTATCAGTTCTCATTATTACCGCTGCCACCAGAATGTGAGGCTGACATCAGGGTTCTATATGAGGGACCTACCTCAGACTCTACCTGGGATTAGATTTTTAATATGATATTGGTCCACTCACACTCTGCTGTATCAACCATTATTTCATTGTGCATAGGAATCCTTTCAACTTGCCATCAATCCCTTGAACATCATAAACCATGAGCCATAATAACATGTGACCACAAGAATATGATAGCCAACTGCATGCACACAAGTTTTCTATACTTAGTGCATTTTCTATACTTAGTGTGTTACTCTATACTAGAGTAATATTGATTGATTGATTGATAGTCTTTGTGAATTTTTCTGAGTGCTTTTCTTTCCTTAGTTTATAAGCTGGGATCCCCTAAAGGCAGAGACATCACTTTTGTTCTGTAAATCTCTGTTGGTATATACTTGGCTGATTAAGTTTTAGTCTCCTTCTGCTGTATGATGGGCTTCTGTTGCTCAGACCAACAACAAGCTTATGTGGACAAGGCCAAATGGAATGATCTCTGGGTTTATAGATAGAAGACCCAGGTTCTAGTTAACCTGGGAAATAAACAGCTTTCTGACAGGTCCATGGACACAGTGATGTTCTCTCAACTTTTTTGGATGATTTAGGCAAGTAATATTTCCTCTCCGCCCTCTATTTCTTAATCTGTAAAATGAGGCTAATAATACTAAAACACTTGCTCTTTCTCTGATATAACTGTGAAGATCAAATTGCTCCTCATTTTCACTTATGAACATAAAGGATGTATGTAATATATCTAGACTTTAGAAATATGAACTTCTATAGTATTCAATTAAATCCTGCTGGATAGTCTCTCTAGATACATTCTTTAGTCTTGTCCATTTGGCTTTGTCATCCAGAAGGCTGATCTCTGTGAATTATTTATTGGCTAGTCTCCCTTGACCTATGGGTTAGCTCAAAAGTACCAGCAAGATATTAGATGGCTAGAGGAAAGAGAATCGGGGTATTTATTCCACAGCTGTATCTTTGCAGGATTGTAGAATTGCGGGGTGTCAATTGCTGTGTTCCTTTAAACAAAAGCCAAAATTCATATTTGGAGGGCTCTCCTACAGTTACAGCTTTCACCAAGTTTCTAGAATTGTTCTTTCACCTGACCTTGCAAGCCTAAGGGTGGTAGTGGTCTTAGGGTTGCTAACCCTTGGGTGGTTTTCAGTCATCCCTTATGGTTGTCTTAAACCCAGCTTACACATTTGTAAGTGGCCCCTTCATTAATCTCAGATCAATCATTCCTTTTTTGTGTGCTATCTGTATCCTATTGAGATTCTGACCCATGAAGAGATTTCTTCAGAGGTGGAAGGAAAGTTCATATTCCCTTATGTGCATTATGCAGTAGCAACGTGTGCTGAGTCTATACACAGGAAGTGGGAAAACATTCCTGACATTTACGGTCTTAAAATTTCATAGATGTCATCAACTTTGAAGAAACAATGAAAAGGCTATAAATATTGAGACAATTCAGATGTAAATTATAAGTTGTGCAAATATTGTGTATGCCCAATAATAAAAGATATCACACACCGGGACCTGTCATGGGGTGGGGGGATGGGGGAGAGTCAACATTAGGAGAAATACCTAATGTAAATGATGAGTTAAAGGGTGCAGCACACCAACATGGCAAATGTATACATATGTAACAAACCTGCACATTGTGCACTGTACCCTAGAACTTAAAGTATAAAATAAATAATAAAAAAAGACATTATGCATGCAACTGTGTACATCCTAAACAGAAATCTTTCCAGTTTTTTCCTGTTTGGGAACTTTTGGTCAGCTCCTCAAATAAGTTGCATTTTTCCTCTGAAGACTTCACCTTTGGTGCTCTTTTTTTTTTTTATTATACTTTAAGTTCTAGGGTACATGTGCATAACGTGCAGGTTTGTTACATATGTATACTTGTGCCATGTTGCTGTGCTGCACCCATCAACTCGTCAGCACCCATCAACACGTCATTTAAAAATGTTTCTCTGACATAATATAGTGGTTCAATGTATAATTAGGTTGACCCTGCATCCCGATTTGACTGAGAATTTCAAGTTAAATACCAGTTTAATTATTAGGAATATCCCTTACACTCTTAGAAGTTTCCCAGTTTAGAAGATAACTTGTGTACAATGGTCTTTTACTAATGTGGAGATCTTGGAGTATAAGCTTGTATAACCTGTGAAGTTTCAAATGCATGGTCTCATTTGGCTATACTGCTTCTTGAAGGTCTGTGGTCTTTCGTTTGTTTCCGTGGTTGGTTACCAAAACATGGTAGACATAATTTAATGGTCACTTAATTTCTCTCTCTCTCTCTTTTTTTTTTTTGCCCCAGGTTTAACAATTCCAGGTTGAAATAGTTTTTCTGCAGGCTTATATAAGTCCTGCATTTCTTCCTAAAGCAGCAAAGTTCTTTGCTTTCTTAATTACAAGCTGTTCTCTGATAGTTTGAATAGCAGTACATTTTTCTTCTTGTAAAAGTTGTTCTGAATCATTTTTTTCTTTGCTTTCTGTGTTGCATCCTGTTCTCCAGTTTTAAAGGTATCAGGATACTTCTGGGTTTCTCTGTGTAGCATGTAGAATTTGTTTCTTACTTTCCAAATTCCTCATGTTTTTGAACTCTATTCCTCTAAAAAGGCTCAATTTTACTCTATGATTATACTCCCCCCTTAAAGTCATAAGTACAGTTATCCCACATTTTGCTCAATATAAACATTCATAAATTTAAAGCTAACTTTGTATTATAATTGGGTCAAACCTGGGAGATGGTAGAATTTTGATCCCTTTTAGGATTCTGAGGAGAGGGGTTTTCCCCATGATACATCATTGAAGGTTTCTGAAATATGAAGTCATATGTAGAATTTGATCTTTTACAGTCACTACCACCTAGTCAGAGATAGAAAGTTTATTCTAAGAAAGAATGCATGGTTGTTAAATAATCTAGCAACTGCATGGAGTTTTCCCTCTAGCAAATAGCAAATAGTCATAAAACAATGTCATCGATAAAACATTTTATCTTTTCAAAGATATTGATTAAGCATGAAAATATCTGCTGCCATCATTTATCCCAGCTTTTATGTATTTTTAAAATAGTTTGATTAGTTAGAAGGCTTATTTTGTCACTTATTCATCCATTTACTCATATAGTCAAGAAGTATTTATTGAGCACTTAGAGTATGTCAGGCACTGTGGTGGGCAGTGAGGATGCAATGGTGAATGAGAAATACACAGTCATTGCTGTCAGTGAGTTTATAGAGTCATGGAACACAAATAGATGCCAAAAGAATACTGTGATGATGAGGAAAGTACAGATGTAAAAGATGCTTCTTTCTGAGAGCTAGGCATCAGACAAAGCTCCTTGAAAAAATTCCAGTCCAAGCAGGGCCTGAGAAGTGTGAGTTATCTAGGACAGAAGTGGAGAGGCCTGAGAGGAGGAAAAGGGCAGAAAGTGTTACAGGGAGGGAAGATAGTATGTGTAAAGGTTTTCTGGCCAGGGTGGCCAGGGATAATAGGGTACATTAAGGAACCAAATTGTTTAGCTGGAATATAGAGGGTAAGAGGTAGAGAGAGGTGAGAATGAGGCAGGAGATAAGTAGGGGCTACAGGATGTAAATCAAGATAAGGAGAGGGGACCTAGTGGTGAGGGTAATACAGACCTATGAATAATTTGTCATTCAGAGATTCTAGGATCTGGCCAAACGTACTTTTCTGGGATAGAGTCCTACCATTTATCAATATGTGCTCCAGGGTTCAGTTGAAGTAGACCAAGAGTTGTTCTTTGAAAGGGCTTTCCCATCCGTGTCTGTAGACTGTCTTCTCCATTCAACTCTCATTGATTTTCATGGTCAGGAAAGACCTTCTTTCTGTTTTGAACTCCTACAACTTTGTGTACTTCTTTTATGAGACTTACTCTGAAGCTTTTATGTTTATGACATAGCTTCCTGCTAGATAACATGTTGAGGACAAGGGTTTATCTTATTTGTCCATTTTACCTCTGACAGTGAATATATAAGAATTAATATAATTTTGTTTGGTTCATATTCACCCCCATTAAATTTGTTACAGTTTGGAAGCATCAACCTCACACGATCAAGACATTGTACTTTTTAGATCTTCTTCCTTTTCTTTAGCCTAAGTATAGTTGCAATATTCTTACTCTTGGTAGACAGGGAGTTAAAATGATCATCAGGCATCTGTGACCTCAGTGGAGAAAAGGAAAGACCAGTAGCAACTGGACCTTTTGGGAGCAGTGACAGCAGATTACTCTTTTGCTGTGGCAGTGATTGGCCACATCACCACCTTGAATTGGAGCAGGGGGAGGAAAAAAGAACTGATGCAAAGTATAGACAAGAAAACTGGTAGACAGCCCACCGAGCAAGGTCTTTGGGCTCCCAGATCTATTTGGGAAGAATTGGAAGGAGACTAGAGTTTTGTGAAACAGGTGAGGTTAAGCTGAAGAAATATTTTTATAAGGCAGCATTTGTGTTCCAGGTTTTACCCCTGGCATGATGTGCATGGTAAATATAAATCACCTACATTGTATTTTATTTGTTTCCCAAAATGCACTATAAAATGTCCTACAGGAGAGAGATCCTAACCCTATAAGACTTTTGAGCTGCATGGTTAGGAAAGCACAGGTCCCTCCTGGAGTGGGATTAGGAGCTGGGGTGCTATAGCAATATGACATTGCAGAACCTGTCTCCAGGTCTAAAATGTCAGCTCTCCTTAACAGCTGTGGTAGGTGGCACCAGCCTTTCTACCACGGGTAATTGGTTCTGGGGTTCAAACTGCAGTTGCAACTGTGAGAAGTGGCAAACTCTCAGCTAGATTAGCCTTATCAGCATTAATGAGAGCACCAGCCCTTTTCCAACCTGATAGGGAGCTAGGGTCCAAATCGTGCCATTAATTGTTTTAATTGTTTTAAGCACTTGGCCAAGCTATTTTTCATGGAGCTTTTCAGGAAGCCAATCTCATCTGAAAGGTCAGCCTACAGGAGTCAGATCTTGGACAAGTCATTCTCTATCTCTCTTGCCTTCTAAGCATATGAAGTTAAAGATGTTGAAAATGCTTTAATGCCTTTTTATCTAGGATTTAAATATTTCATTCTGCTTGTATGATTCTTAACTCTGTAAAAAGCACAACTGAGTTCTTAGTTTTCTTTTAACTTAAAAGCTTGTATTTTTTCTTATTACAAATGTAATAATGATCAGTAGAAAAATTGAAAAATTTGGATAAGATTAAAGAAGAAATTAAAACAGAAGTAGTATTCTTCAATAGTGTTTTCCCTCTCTCTCAAGAAAACATATAAATATACACACAAATGTATATATATACATTTCTCTGTATATTATAGACTGTAGGCCTCATATAAAATGGGGAAAGGATTCCCTATTTAATAAATGGTGCTGGGAAAATTGGCTAGCCATAAGTAGAAAGCTGAAACTGGATACTTTCCTTACTCCTTATACGAAAATTAATTCAAGATGGATTAGAGACTTAAATGTCAGACCTAAAACCATAAAAACCCTAGAAGAAAACCTAGGGAATACCATTCAGGACATAGGCATGGGCAAGGACTTCATTTCTAAAACACCAAAAGCAACGGCAACAAAAGCCAAAATTGACAAATGGGATCTAATTAAACTAAAGAGCTTCTGCACAGCAAAAGAAACTACCATCAGAGTGAACAGGCAACCTACAGAATGGGAGAACATTTTTGCAATCTACTCATCTGACAAAGGGCTAATATCCAGAACATATAAAGAACTCAATCAAATTTACAAGAAAAAAACCAACAACCCCATCAACAAGTGGGCAAAGGATATGAACAGACACTTCTCAAAAGAAGACATTCATACAGCCAACAGACACATGAAAAAATGCTCATCATCACTGGCCATCAGAGAAATGCAAATCAAAACCACAATGAGATACCATCTCACACCAGTTAGAATGGCAATCATTAAAAAATCAGGAAACAACAGGTGCTGGAGAGGATGTGGAGAAATAGGAACACTTTTACACTGTTGGTGGGATTGTAAACTAGTTCAACCATTGTGGAAAACAGTTTGGCGATTCCTCAAGGATCTAGAACTAGAAATACCATTTGACCCAGCCATCCCATTACTGGGTATATACCCAAAGGATTGTATGTCATGCTGCTATAAAGACACATGCACACGTATGTTTATTGTGGCACTATTCACAATAGCAAAGACTTGGAATCAGCCCAAATGTCCATCAGTGACAGACTGGATTAAGAAAATGTGGCACATATACACCATGGAATACTATGCAGCCATAAAAAAGGATGAGTTTGTGTCCTTTGTAAGGACATGGATGCAGCTGGAAACCATCATTCTTAGCAAACTATCACAAGAACAGAAAACCAAATACCGCATGTTCTCACTCATAGGTTGGAATTGAACAATGAGATCACTTGCATGCAGGAAGGGAAACATCACACACCAGGTCTTATTATGGGGAGGGGGTGGGGGTAGGGATAGCATTAGGAGATATACTTAATGTAAATGACGAGTTAATGTGCAGCATACCAACATGGCACATGTATACATATGTAACAAACCTGCAGGTTGTGCACATGTACCCTAGAACTTAAAGTGTAATAATAATAAAAGAAAAGATATTAGATGTTTGAATATTGATGGTTATACATAGGAATTTCATTCACATGGACGTGAACAGATATGACAACTTTGGATAATATTAGGAGTTATTTATGGTTAGATTATGTAATTAGATTACTTATGGAATTAGATGAGAAGCTTTTGTAACCCAAAATAAAGAAGGCCCACGTAAATAGTAGAACAGTTTTGGTGACAATCAGTTAAATGTTAAAAGAATTATAATGCACTGAGATAATTCTATCAAATAATAAACTTACTAATTAAGAAATGGTGTCTAATGATACAGAAAGCCCATACTATCTGAAAAGCAATCATATGACAAGGGTTACCATGTGATAATGACTTGCATCATGCCAAATAGGTTCAATGATGTCGTGTGCATCTTTTTCTATGTTGGCTAAGTCTCTTAGGTATGTCAGCATACCTGAAAAGAACCTCAAACTGGAGTTTTGCTGTTCTCTTTGGGGAGAAAACACTTTTTGGGAAGAACTCCTGAGAGTTAGCTTATTAAGCTTATTAATAAGCATATAATTAATTAGTTATTAATAATTGATTAATACTTATTCTTAAGTAATAGTTAATTGATTATTAATTATTAAGGATATTATTAATTAATGCCTAAGGAGTGTTGGTTCTTTTCTTTAAGGGAAGGAATTTGGGCACAATTTGTGCTGGATAAAAACATGTTGTTGGAGAAAGCATAATTAAAATGAATTTATATTTGTCTTTCTTTTATAATTGAAGGTTTTTAAGAAAAATATAAGTTGGAGGTCATGCCCAGATGGCAGAATAAGAACGACTCCAGCCCCCAGCTCCCAGCGTCAGTGACACAGAAGCCAGTTGATTGCTGCATTTTCAACTGAGGTACCGGGTTCATCTAACTGGGGAGTGCCAGACAATTGGTGCTGGTCAGCTGGTGCAGCCTGACCAGTGAGAGCTGAAGGAGGGCGAGGCATTGCCTCATCTGGGAAGCACAAGGGGCAAGGCAATCCCTTTTCCTAGCCAAGGGAAACAGAGACACACAAAACCTGGGAAATTAGGTAACTCCCATCCTAATACTGTGCTTTACCTAGGGTCTTAGCAAAAGGCACACCAGGAGATTATATCCCACACCTGGCCCAGAGGGTCCCACGCCCACGGAGCCACCCTCATTGCTAGCACAGCAGTCTGAGATCTAACTGCAAGGCAGCAGCGAGGCTGGGGGAGGGGCACCCACCATTGCTGAGGCTTAAGTAGGTAAACAAAGTTGCTGGAAAGCTCGAACTGGGTGGAGCCCACTGCAGCTCAAGGAGGCCAGCCTGCCTCTGTAGACTCCTCCTCTGGGGACAGGGCATAGCTAAACAAAAAGTAGCAGAAACCTAGGCAGAGGTCAATGCCCCTGTCTGATAGCTTTGAAGAGAGCAGTGGATCTCCCAGCATGGAGGTTGACATGTGAGAATGGACAGACTGCCTGCTCAAGTGGGTCCCTGACCCTTGAGTAGCCTAACTGGGAGACATCTCCCACCAGGTGCAGCCCGACACCTCACACCTCACACGGCGGGGTACACCCCTGAGACGAAGCTTCCAGAGCAAGAATCAGACAGCAATACTTGCTGTTCAGCAATATTCTATCTTCTGCAGCCTCTGCTGCTGATACCGGGCAAACAGCATCGGGAGTGGACCTCAAGAAAACTCCAACAGAACTACAGCTGAGGGTCCTGACTGTTAGAAGGAAAACTTACAAAGAGAAAGGACACCCACACCAAAACCCCATCAGTAGGTCACCAGCATCAAAGACCAAAGGCAGATAAAACCACAAAGATGGGGAAAAAGCAGTGCAGAAAAGCTGGAAATTAAAAAAATCAGAGCACATCTCCCCCTCCAAAGGAACGCAGCTCATCACTAGCAACGGAACAAAGCTGGAGAGAGAATGACTTTGATGAGTTGAGGGAAGAAGGCTTCAGTCTATCAAACTTCTCAGAGCTAAAGGAGGAACTATGTAACCAGTGAAAAGAAACTAAAAACCTTGAAAAAAGAATGGATGAATGGATAACTAGAATAATCAATGCTGAGAAGACCTTAAAAGAACTGATAGAGATGAAAACCATAACACAAGAACTATGTGACAAATGCACAAGCTTCAGTAATCAACTTGATTAACTGGAAGAAAGAGTATCAGCGATTGAAGATCAAATGAATGAAATGAAACGAGAAGAGAAGTCTAAAGAAAAAAGAGGAAAGAAATGAACAAAGCCTCCAAGAAGTATGGGATTATGTGAAAAGACCAAATCTACATCTGATTGGTGTGCCTGAAAGTGAAGGGGAAAATGAAACCAAGTTGGAAAACGCTCTACAGGATATCATCCAGGAGAACTTCCCCAACCTAGTAAGGCAGGCCAACATTCAAATTCACGAAATACAGAGAATGCCACAAAGATACTCCTCGAGAAGAGCAACTCCAAGACACATAATTGTCAGATTCACCAAAGTTGAAATGAAGGAAAAAAATTTAAGGGCAGCCAGAGAGAAAGGTCGGGTTACCCACAAAGGGAAGCCCATCAGACTAACAGCAGATCTCTCGGCAGAAACTCTACAAGCCAGAAGAGAGTGGGGGCCAATATTCAACATTTTTAAAGAAAAGAGTTTTCAATCCAGAATTTCATATCCAGACAACCTAAGTTTCATCAGTGAAGGAGAAATAAAATCCTTTACAGGCAAGCAAATGCTTAGAGATTTTGTCACCACCAGGCCTGCCCTACAAGAGACCCTGAAGGAAGCACTAAACATGGAAAGGAACAACAGGTACCAGCCATTGCAAAATCATGTCAAAATGTAAACTCCAACGATGCTAGGAAGAAACTGCATCAACTAGTGAGCAAAATAACTGGCTAATATCATAATAACAGGATCAAGTTCACACATAACAATATTAACCTTAAATGTAAATGGACTAAATGGTCCAATTAAAAGACGCAGACTGGCAAATTGGATAGAGTCAAGACCCATCAGTTTGCTGTATTCAGGAGACCCATCTCATATGCAGAGACACACATAGGCTCAAAATAAAGGGATGCAGGAAGATCTACCAAGCAAATGGAAAACAAAAAAAGCAGGGGTTACAATCCTAGTCTCTGATAAAACAGACTTTAAACCAACAAAGATCAAAAGAGAAAAAGAAGGCCATTACATAATGGTAAAGGGATCAATTCATCAGAAAGAGCTAACTATCCTAAATATATACGCACCCAATACAGGAGCACCCAGATTCATAAAGTAAGTCCTTAGACACTTAAAAACAGACTTAGACTCTTATACAATAATAATGGGAGACTTTAACACCCCACTGTCAACATTAGACAGATCAACAAGACAGAAAGTTAGCAAGAATATCCAGGAATTGAACACAACTCTGCATGAAGTGGACCTAATAGACATCTATAGAACTCTCCACCCCAAATCAACAGAATATACATTCTTCTCAGTACCACATCGCACTTATTCCAAAATTGACCACATAATTGGAAGTAAAGCACTCCTCAGCGAATGTACAAGAACAGAAATTATAACAAACTGTCTCTGAGACCACAGTGCAATCAAAGTAGAACTCAGGACTAAGAAACTCAATCAAAACCGCTCAACTACATGGAAA
>NC_037673.1:42645932-42668188 GCF_003255815.1 Theropithecus gelada | reverse complement strand
GCGGGGGAAAAACAGGTGAAGAAAAAACAGGAAGAGCGCCATCTTTTATGAGGTATTGATACAAAAGAGAAACAACAAATCTAGGGAGGAGGTAGAAGGTGGAAAGGAATAGAGCTCGGGCGTTTAATCATTAATTATTATTTGCTATGGCCGGGGCGCGCAGCTTCGGACACCCATGAACAAAATCATTTCCAGAAGTGAGAAAACTAATAAGAGCTAACATGCCTTGCACTAGCAGGCATAGTAAAAACATCACTGGAGCACCGTCAATATTATTCCTGTTTTTCTACACAATAATAATTTATAGCTTCCTTTTCTTTTATAATTAAATAATTTCAGATGTGTTAAGGAAGAACTGTAATGCTTTAATACACTTTGCAGTTCTCTGATTTATCTTCATTGAAGCCTGTAATAATTAAACATAAAAATTATATATAGTGGATTTATTAATATAAGAGAAAAGGAAGTGATGGAGCTTTAGATTTTCTTTTAATGCTATTCCAACTTTGAATGGGTTGAGCAAGAATAGCAATCATGTTTTAACCAATGTTCAACTGATGAATAGTATTTTTGTAATTTTCTGAGGGCTATGAGTCAAAAGCTGCCACTTTTATTTCCCTAGGGATAATTGCTGTTTGTTCTTCAGTTTAGAATATCTGGGGTAGTAATTGATCTGGAGAAGCACTTCTTAAAGTGTGATGCTAATGGCAGTAAAGAGAAAAATGGGTCCTGTGGTCACACAAGTTTGGGAAATGCTGCCTTAAATAAAATTAAATAGTGTTTTTTTTTTCTTTTGTCACAGAATTGATAATAATATGCTCTGTAAATCTCCAAAAGGAAGGTTATAATATACAGCATTTCCCGTTGTCATCTGATCATTGAATTTTAAATTTAATTAAAAACTTTTTTTGGTGTGGTATGTTCTTTGACATTTAAATGTGTTCTCCCAGTTTAAATTTTGGGAGACTTAACTCTCAAAATGTTTGTGAGATATAAATAATCATCTTCTTATGCATATAGAGAGGTATATACAGGCATACCTTGGAGATATTGCAAGTTCAGTTCTAGACCATCACAATAAAGTGAATATCACAATAAAGTGAGTCACACAAATGTTTTGGTTTCCCAGTGTATATAAACGTTATGTTTACACTAAGCTATAATCAACTAAGTGTGCAATAGCATTATGTCTTTAAAAATGTACATACTTTAACATTACTTAAATTGCTTCAAAATGCAATTATCTGAGCCATAAATGAGTCATATATATATATTTTTTGCTGCTGGACGGTCTTGCCTTGATGTTATTGACTGCTGACTGGTCAGGGTAGTGGTGGCTGAAGATTGAGATGACTGGGACAACTTCTTAAATAAGACAACAAGGAAGTTTGCTGCATTGATGGACTCCTCCTTTTATGAAAGATTTCTCTGTAGCATGTGATGCTGTGTAATAGCATTTCACTCTCATAGAACCTCTTTTCAAATTGGTGTCTCAAACCCTGCTGCTTCTTCATCAATGAAGTTTACTCTAAATCCTTTGTTGTCATTTCAACAGTGTTTACAGCATCTTCACCAGGAGTAGATTCCATCTCACTTTCTTTGCTCATCTGTAAGAAGCAACTCCTCATATGTTAAAGTTTGATCATGATATTGCAGCAATTCTGTCACATCTCCCAGCTCCACTTCTAACTCTAGTTCTCTTGCTATTTCCATAATATCTGCAGTTACTTCCTCCATTCTGTCTTGAACCTCTCAAAGTCATCCTTTAGGGTTAGAATCAACTTCTTCCAAACTCCTGTTAATATTGATATTTTGACCACTTTTCATGAATCATGAATGTTCTTAATGGTATCTAGAAAGGTAAATCCTTTCCAAAAAGTTTTCAATTGAGTTTGCCCAGATCCATCAGATAAATTACTATCTATGATAGCCATGGTCTTACAAAATGAATTTCTTAAATATTAAGATTTGGAAGTCAAAATTACTTCCTGACTCACAGGCTGCAGAATGACTGTTGTGTTAGCAGGCATGAAATAACATTAATTTCCTTGTACATCTCCAGCAGAGCCCTTGGATGACTAGGTGCATTGTCAACAAGCAGTAACAGTTTGAAAGAAATCTATTTTTCTGAGCAGTAGTTTTCAACAGTGGGCTTAAAATATTCAGTAAACCATACTGTAAACAGATGTGCTGTCATCTAGGTTCTGCTGTTTCATTTCTAGAGCACAGGAAGAGTAGATTTAGCATAATTCTTAAGGGCCCTAGAATTTTCAGAATGGTAAATGAGCATTGGCATCAACTTCAAGTCACCACCTGCATTAGCCCCTCACAAGAGAGTCAACCTGTCCTTTGAAGCTTTGAAACCAGATACTGACTTCTGGTTTCAGACACTGACTTCTCTCTAGTTATGAAAGTCCTGGATGTCATCTTCTTTCAATAGAAGGCTGTTGCATTTACATTGAAAATCTTTTGTTTAGTGCGATCACCTCCTTCAATGATCTTAGCTAAATCTTCTAGATAACTTGCTGCACTTTCTACAACAGCACTTGATGCTTTACCTTGCACTTTTATGTTATAGAGATGGCTTCTTTCCTTAAATTTCATGAGCCAATCTCTGCTAGCTTTCTACTTTTCTTCTGTTGCTGCTTCGTCACCTCTCTCAGCCTTCAGAGAATTGAAGAGAGTTAAGCCTTGCTCTAGATTAGGTTTGGTTTAACGAAAGGTTGTGGCTGGTTTGATCGTCTCTCCAGGCCACTCAAATTTTCTCCATATCAGTCATAAACCTGTTCACTTTCTTATCATTCATGTGTTCACTGGAGTAGCACTTTTAATACTTTTTCAAGTTGCATTTACGACTTGGTTAGTTGGCACAAAAACCATAGCTTTCAGCCTGTCTTGGCTTTCAAGATGCCTTCCTCACTTAGCTTAATCATTTCTATCTCTTTATTTCATGTGAGAGATGTGCAACTCTTCCTTTTACTTGAAAACTTAGAGGGCATTATAGGGTTATTAATTGTCCCAATTTTAATATTATTGTGTCTTAGGTAATAGGGAGGCCTGAGGAGAAGGAGAGAGATTGGGGAATGGCTGGGTGATGGAGCAGTCAGAACACACACAACATTTATCAATCCCAAAACAATTACAATAGTAACATTAAAATCACTGATCACAGATCACCATAACAAATATAAAAATAATATGAAAGTCTGAAATATTATGTGAATTACCAAAATGTGACACAAAGACATAAAGTGAGCAAATGCTGTTGGAAAAATGATGCTGACAGACTTGCTGAATGCAGGGTTGCTACAAACGTTCAATTTGTAAAAAAGCACAATATCTGCAAAATGTCTTAAAGCACAATAAAATGACTTATGCCTGTATGTCATCAATTTCCTGGTGACATGGTATTTCGCTTCTGTTTTTTTTCCCCATAGACACAGCCCTATTATCCTCCTGTTCCTCTTTCTATAAGGATGCTAATTATAATAGCTAACATTTGTTTAACACTCATTAAGTACCAAGCACTGTCATAAAGACTTCAATATACTAACTTATTAATTACAGGAGAACAATCCTTTGAGTAGCTACCCCATTTTATAGATGTGGAAGCTCAGGGCCCAATTATTTAAGTAGGTGTTGGCATCAGGATTTGAATCTGGGCTGTCTGGCTCCACTCTGAACCACAACACTTTGCTGTCATAGAACTGATTTGACAACCAACATTTAGAAAACAACTTCTTAGTAAGTTGGAACTGCTTGTAATTTTTGAACTCTTTGGGATACTAAACAAAGAAGCAAAGAAATACAGTAATTGTACCAATTTGACATTTGCTTAACTTCATGCATGTGTTTTGTAGAGTCAATTTTTCAGAAAGATTTCTTCACCGTTTACAAATACAGAATCAGTTGTTTTGGTGTGGTGCCATGAGAAGGATCATGTGTTTCACACCCAGGGTCTGTAGTACTCATTTTTAAGGGCAGGCTGCTCTTGAGTGGTTTTCCCTTTCTTTCTTCATTCTCTTTTCCTTTCTCTCTCTCCCTCTCTCCTCTTCTTCCTCTCTTTTTCATGGAATAGCTGTAGTCCTTATTATCTACCTGAGCATACATATACACGTAACAAGCTACAAATTATTCAACTGGAAAACCATATTGTGGTTCTGGTGTTAACTATTACTCTTTCCTTGTTCGAAAATCATGAAGCTTGTAGTCTAGCCTGGTTTGGGCAGAATTTCTGTTCTTCTATTTCTAATGCTCTTCTTTTTATTATCTGGGTTCTTCATCATCTTCTGACTCTGTTCCATTCTGGCCCATGTTTCCTATACAGGTTGTTTGTTTATGGTAGAACTGATAGAATTTTTGCAGAAAATTTTCTTTCTGTCTGCTGTTGCTCACAGTTTAGATTCCTCTTCTGTTTTTGCTACTCCAATAATTATGCTAAACCATATTCTACTTCCTTTGTATCACCCAGAGTTGGTCTCTCTGATATGCTTGATTATCAAAAAAATGTAAAATTAAAATAAAATATAAAAATTATTGATTATTAGAGACAACACAGCTGAAGCTGGATAATAATATAGGAATACTAAGCATATAGTTTTTGAATTTTAAACTTTTTTACTCTAAATTGCATAAAATTTCAATTTTTTTTGAAGAGTACTTAACATTAATCTAATATTAACTTATCTTCTCTACCTAAAAGTTATTTTCTTCCCTTTACCAATCAAAGCCCTCTAATGGGTACTTTTGCTCACATTCTGTTTGCTCCTTCAACACTTTTTCTGTTGCCCCCTACCTTAATTATTTAACTGAAATCTCTTTGGAAAGTCAACAATTACCTCCTTATCACCAAATACAAATCTCAAATGCATTTTATTGCACATTTCTGTAACATTTGACACCACTGACAGACTATTCTGGGCATCTCCTCTCTAGGCCACTAATTATTTAATTAATACAGTCTATGAGAACACGAACTCTTTTGACACTTCTTTTTCTTATATTGAATTTAACTAAAATCCTTCACTCTTTTTCTCCACATGCTGCTGATGTGAATCCATTTCTTTCCCATTTACACATGTAGGGTTTTTTTTTTTTTTTTTTTTTTTTTTTAAACTTGACTCATTTGAGCCCATTTTCTATCCTTTGAGATCAGGTGTCTGATTCTGTTTCATCCAATAAGTTGATTGTTCCTTCTAATTTTGTGTCACCTGCAAATACAGCACCAATTTTCTCATTGGATTCACTGAGAAAAAAAGATGTCATCATTTTGTAGGGCTTAGGCTAAAACTGGGCAACATGCATTGCAAACTCTTTTCCAAGGCTGACTCTGACCTGTTAATCTGAGTACTTTAGGTAGAAACAACAGTGTAAGTTGAGCTCATATTTCTTCACTTTCTGTCCAGAAAAATATCTTTAGAAGCTTTGTCAAATATCTTCTAAAAGCACACGAAAATAGGAAACTGACTAACCGAATAAATACACAAACCCAAAAATGAGTTAGTTCTGGTAGGACTTGTTTTCTATAAATTAATTCTGATCCATACTCAACATGGTTCACTTTTAAAATTCTCATAGTCTAGGATTTTAATGATTTGTTCTGGAATGTAGCTGAAGATGATTAACAGTCCAGTCCATCATTTGCACTATCTACTTCTTGCCACTTTTGGTCAGGAATATATTTGTAACACTTGTAACACTTCTCTAGTTTGTCTTGATTTTTAAAGATGGCTGACAACAGATTCCATCATCTCAAAGCATGCTTTGGAATTACGCTTGGAAATAGCATATGAAAGTTTCATTTGAGCACAATTTAAAGGAGTTATGACGTCCTTTATAAGAGTCTTTTTTCCAGTTAAGTTTCACTCTCTTTTACAGGAAATAGAGGAAAATGTGATTTGAGATCAACTTTTTCTCTGCTACTTATTATGACATCATCTACCATACTCCAAAGATGTGCACCTCTCATGCTCTCATTTTTCTCTAAATACGATTTTAAGAGCCAAGTTTACTGTTTTCTTTCACAGCCTTGAGCTCCCTTTGTGCTTTTGCTTTCTTTGACACTATTCTTAAACTTCTGTGCCACTTTTTCATATGGTTCTTGGTTATGAATCCTTTTGTCATCGTTGTTCACTTCATCTTAAAGTTTGAGATACTTGCTGCACACTGTCTCTCTCTCTCTCTTTTTGACTTAAAGTAACACAAGTTTATTATCATATCATTCTGAAGGTCGGAAGTCCCACACAGGTCTCCCTGGGAAAAAATCAAGGTCTGCAGGGCTCTACTTCTTTCTAGAGGTTCTAGTGGAGAATTCATCTTCTTTCCTCTTCTGGCTTTAGAGCTCATCTTTGATTGTTGGACTCCTTTCTCCACTTTCAAAGCCAGCAATGTTGCATCTTTCTGAATATTTCTCTACAGGCATTTCTCTACAGGCACAAACCCCTCTGACTCTCTCCTGCCATCCTCTTCCCCCTTCTTTTTTATTATACTTCAAGTTCTAGGGTACATGTGCACGACGTGCCGGTTTTTTACATATGTATACATGTGCCATGTTGGTGTGCTGCACTCATTAGCTTGTCATTTACATTAGGTATATCTCCTAATGCTATCCCTCCCCAGACCCCTCTCCACAATAGGACCTGGTGTGTGATGTTCACCTTCCTGTGTCCAAGTGATCTGACTGTTCAATTCCCACCAATGAGTGAGAACATGTGGTATTTGGTTTTCTGTTCTTGTGATAGTTTGCTGAGAATGATGGTTTCCAGCTGCATTCATGTCCCTACACAGGACACGAACTCATCCTTTTTTATGGCTGCATAGTATTCCATGTGCCAATTTTCTTTTTTTGTTGTTTATTTTTTATTATACTTTAAGTTCTAGGGTACATGTGCACAATGTGCAGGTTTGTTACATATGTACGCATGTGCCATGTTGGTGTGCTGCACCCAGCAACTCGTCAGCACCCATCAACTCGTCATTTACATCAGGTATAATTCCCAATGGCATCCCTTCCCCCTCCCCTCTCCCCACAATAGGCCGCAGCATGTGATATTCCCCTTCCCAAGTCCAAGTGATCTCATTGTTCAATTCCCATCTATGAATGAGAATATGCGGTGTTTGGTTTTCTGTTCTTGTGATAGTTTGCTGAGAATGATGGCTTCCAGCTGCATCCATGACCCTACAAAGGACATGAACTTATCCTTTTTTATGGCTGCATAGTATTCCATGGTGTATATGTGCCACATTTTCTTAATCCAGTCAGTCACGGATGGACATTTGGGTTGATTCCAAGTCTTTGCTATTGTGAATAGTGCTGCAATAAACATACGTGTGCATGTGTCTTTATAGCAACATGATTTATAATCCTTTGGGTTTATACCCAGTAATGGGATGGCTGGGTCATGTGGTATTTCTAGTTCTAGATCCTTGAGGAATGGCCATACTATTTTCCACAATGGTTGAACTAGTTTACAATCCCACCAACAGTGTAAAAGTGTTCCTATTTCTCCACATCCTCTCCAGCACCTGTTGTTTCCTGACTTTTTAATGATTGCCATTCTGACTGGTGTGAGATGGTATCTCATTGTGGTTTTGATTTGCATTTCTCTGATGGCCAGTGATGATGAGCATTTTTTTTCAAATGTCTGTTGGCTGTATGAATGTCTTCTTTTGAGAAATGTCTGTTCATATCCTTTGCCCACTTTTTGATGGGGTTGTTTGTTTTTTTTCTTGTAAATTTGTTTGAGTTCTTTATAGGTTCTGTATATTAGCCATTTGTCAGATGAGTAGATTGCAAAAATTTTCTCCCATTCTGAAGGTTGCTTGTTCACTCTAATGGTAGTTTCTTTTGCTGTGCAGAAGCCCTTTGGTTTAATGAGATCCCATTTGTCAATTTTGGCTTTTGTTGTCATTGCTTTTGGTGTTTTAGACATGAAGTCCTTGCCCATGCATATATCCTGAATTCCCTAGGTTTTCTTCTAGGGTTTTTATGGTATTAGGTCTAACATTTAAGTCTCTAATCCATCTTGAATTAATCTTTGTATAAGGAGTAAGGAAAGGATCCAGTTTCAGCTTTCTACTTATGGCTGATCAATTTTCCCAGCACCATTTATTAAATTGGGAATCCTATCCCCATATCTTGTTTTTGTCAGGTTTGTCAAAGATCAGTTGGCTGTAGATGTGTGGTATTATTTCTGAGGGCTCTGTTCTGTTCCATTGGTCTATATCTCTGTTTTTGAACCAGTACTATGCTGTTTTCATTACTGTAGCCTTGTAGTATAGTTTGAAGTCAGGTAGCATGATGCCTCCAGCTTTGTTCTTTTGGTTTAGGATTGTCTTGGCAATGCGGGCTCTTTTTTGGTTCTATATGAACTTTATTATTATTATTTTTTTATTATTATACTTTAAGTTCTAGGGTACATGTGCATAACGTGTAGGTTTGTTACATATGTATACTTGTGCCATGTTGGTGTGCTGCAACCATCAACTCGTCAGCACCCATCAACTTGTCATTTACATCAGGTATAACTCCCAGTGCAATCCCTCCCCCATCCCCCCTCCCCATGATAGGCCCCGGTGTGTGATGTTCCCCTTCCCAAGTCCAAGTGATCTCATTGTTCAGTTCCCACCTATGAGTGAGAACATTTCTGTTCTTGTGATAGTTTGCTAAGAATGATGGTTTCCAGCTGCATCCATGTCCCTACAAAGGACACAAACTCATCCTTTTTTTGTGGCTGCATAGTATTCCATGGTGTATATGTGCCACATTTTCTTAATCCAGTCTGCCACAGATGGACATTTGGGTTAATTCCAAGTCTTTGCTATTGTGAATAGTGCCGCAATAAACATACGTGTGAATGTGTCTTTATAGCAGCATGATTTATAATCCTTTGGGTATATCCCCAGTAATGGGATGGCTGGGTCATATGGTACATCTAGTTCTAGATCCTTGAGGAATCACCATACTGTTTTCCATAATGGTTGAACTAGTTTACAATCCCACCAACAGTGTGAAAGTGTTCCTATTTCTCCACATCCTCTCCAGCACCTGTTGTTTCTTGACTTTTTAATGATCGCCATTCTAACTGGTGTGAGATGATATCTCATTGTGGTTTTGATTTGCATTTCTCTGATGGCCAGCGATGATGAGCATTTTCTCATGTGTCTGTTGGCTGTATGAATGTCTTCTTTTGAGAAATGTCTGTTCATATCCTTTGCCCACTTTTTGATGGGGTTGTTTGTTTTTTTCTTGTAAATTTGTTTGAGTTCTTTGTAGGTTCTGGATATTAGCCCTTTGTCAGATGATCATGTGGTTTTTGTCTTTGGTTCTGTTTATATGCTGGATTATGTTTATTGATTTGCGTATGTTGAACCAGCCTTGCATCCCGGGGATGAAGCCAAATTGATCATGGTGGATTAGCTTTTTGATGTGCTGCTGGATTCATCAATGTTCATCAGGGATATTGGTCTAAAATTCTCTTTTTTTGTTGTGTCTCTGTCAGGCTTTGGTATCAGGATGATGTTGGCCTCGTAAAATGAGTTATGGAGGATTCCCTCTTTTTCTATTGATTGGAATAGTTTCAGAGGGAATGGTACCAGCTCCTCCTTGTACCTCTGGTAGAATTCAGCTGTGAATCCATCTGGTTCTGGACTTTTTTTGGTTGGTAGGCTTTAATTATTGCTTCAATTTCAGAGCCTGCTATTGGTCTATTCCCGAATTCAACTTCTTCCTGGTTTAGTCTTGGGAGAGTGTAAGTGTCCAGGAAATTATCCATTTTTTTCTAGGTTTTCTAGTTTATTTGTGTAGAGGTGTTTATAGTATTCTCTGATGGTAGTTTGTATTTCTGTGGGGTCAGTCGTGATATCCCCGTTATCATTTTTTATTCTGTCTATTTGATTCTTCTCTCTTTTCTTCTTTATTAGTCTTGCTAGCAGTCTATCCATTTTGTTGATCTTTTCAAAAAACCATACACCATGGAATACTATGCAGCCATAAAAAAGGATGAGTTTGCGTCCTTTGTAGGGACATGGATGCAGCTGGAAACCATCATTCTTAGCAAACTATCACAAGAACAGAAAACCAAACACCGCATGTTCTCACTCATAGGTGGGAACTGAACAATGAGATCACTTGGACTCAGGAAGGGGAACATCACACACCGGGGCCTATCATGGGGAGGGGGGAGGGGGGAGGGATTGCATTGGGAGTTATACCTGATGTAAATGACGAGTTGATGGGTGCAGTAGACCAACATGGCACAAGTATACATATGTAACAAACCTGCACGTTATGCACATGTACCCTACAACTTAAAGTATAATAATAATAAATAAATTAAAAAAAAAAAAAAAAAACCAGGTCCTAGATTCATTGATTTTTGGAGGGTTTTTTTGTGTCTCCATCTCCTTCAATTCGTCTGTAATCCTAGTTATTTCTTCTGCTAGGTTTTCAATGTGTTTGCTCTTGCTTCTCTAGTTCTTTTAATTGTGATGTTAGGATGTCAATTTTAGATCTTTCCAACTTTCTCTTGTGGGCATTTAGTGCTATAAATTTCCCTCTACACACTGCTTTAAATGTGTCCCAGAGATTCTGTTATGTTGTATCTTTGTTCTCATTGGTTTCAAAGAAACATGTTTATTTCTTCCTTCATTTCATTATGTACCCAGTAGTCATTCAGGAGCAGGTTGTTCAGTTTCCATGTAGTTGAGCAGTTTTGATTGAGTTTCTTAGTCCTGAATTCTAGTTTGATTGCACTGTGGTCTGAGAGACAGTTTGTTATAATTTCTGTTCTTGTACATTTGTTGAGGAGTGCTTTACTTCCAACTATGTGGTCAATTTTGGAATAAGTGTGATGTGGTGCTGAGAGGAATGTATATTCTGTTGATTTGGGGTGGTTAGTTCTGTAGATGTATTAGGTCTGCTTGCTGCAGAGATGAGTTCAATTCCTGGATATTCTTGTTAATTTTCTGTCTCATTGATTGGTCTAATATTGACAGTGGGTTGTTAAAGTCTCCTATTATTATGGTACGGGAGTGTAAGTCTCTTTGTAAGTCTCTGAGGACTTGCTTTATGAATCTGGGTGCTCCTGTATTGGGTGCATATATATTTAGGATAGTTCTTCCCGATGAATTGATCCCTTTACCATTATGTAATGGCCTTCTTTGTCTCTTTTGATCTTTGATGGTTTAAAGTCTGTTTCATCAGAGAGTAGGATTGCAACCCCTGCTTTTTTTTGTTTTCCATTTGCTTGGTAGATCTTCCTCCATCCTTTTATTTTGAGCCTATGTGTGTCTCTGCATTTGAGATGGGTCTCCTGAATACAGCAAACTGACGGTCTTGACTCTTTATCCAATTTGGCAGTCTGTGTCTTTTAATTGGACCATTTAGTCCATTTACATTTAAGGTTAATATTGTTATGTGTGAACTGGATCCTGTTATTATGATATTAGTTGATTATTTTGCTCGTTAGTTGATGCAGTTTCTTCCTAGCATTGATGGTCTTTACATTTTGACATGTTTTTGCAATGGCTGATACCTCTTGTTCCTTTCCATGTTTAGCGCTTCCTTCAGGATCTCTTGTAGGGCAGTCCTGGTGGTGAAAAAATCTCTAAGCATTTGCTTGTCTGTAAATGATTTAATTTCTGCTTCACTTATGAAACTTAGTTTGTGTGGATATGAAATTCTGGGTTGAAAATTCTTTTCTTTATGAATGTTGAATATTGGTCCCCACTCTTCTGGCTTGTAGAGTTTCTGCCAAGAGATCTGCTGTTATTCTGATGGGCTTCCATTTGTGTGTAACCCGACCTTTCTCTCTGGTTGCCCTTGACATTTTTTCCTTCATTTCAACTGTGGTGAAACTGACAATTAAGTGTCTTGGAGTTGCTCTTCTCGAGGAGTATCTTTGTGGTGTTCTCTGTATTTCCTGAATTTGAATGTTGGCCTGCCTTACTAGTTTGGGGAAGTTTTCCTGGATGATATCCTGCAGAGTGTTTTCCAACTTGGTTCCATTTTTCCCATCACTTCCAGGCACACTAATGAGATGTAGATTTGGTATTTTCAGATAATCCCATATTTTTTGGAGGCTTTGTTCATTTCTTTTTACTCTTTTTTCTCTAGACTTCTCGCTTCATTTCATTCATTTGAAATTCAATCGCTGATACTCTTTCTTCCAGTTGATAGAGTCGGTTACTGAAGCTTGTGCATTTGTCACGTAGTTCTCGTGTTATGGTTTTCATCTCTGTCAGTTCTTTTAAGGTTTTCTCTGCATTGATTATTCTAGTTATCCATTCATCCATTCTTTTTTCAAGGTTTTTAGTTTCTTTGCACTGGTTACATAGTTCCTCCTTTAGCTCTGAGATGTTTCATCAACTGAAGTCTTCCTCTCTCAACTCGTCAAAGTCATTCTCCGTNTTGGCCTGCCCTACTAGGTTGGGGAAGTTCTCCTGGATGATATCCTGAAGAGTGTTTTCCAACTTGGTTCCATTTTCCCCCTCACTTTCAGGCACCCCAATCAGACGTAGATTTGGTCTTTTTACATAATCCCATACTTCTTGCAGGCTTTGTTCATTTCTTTTTCTTCTTTTTTCTTTTGGTTTCTCTTCTCGCTTCATTTCATTCATTTGATCCTCAGGACTAAGAAACTCAATCAAAACCGCTCAACTACATGGAAACTGAACAACCTGCTCCTGAATGACTACTGGGTACATAACGAAATGAAGGCAGAAATAAAGATGTTCTTTGAAACCAATGAGAACAAAGATACAACATACCAGAATCTCTGGGACACATTTAAAGCAGTGTGTAGAGGGAAATTTATAGCACTAAATGCCCAGAAGAGAAAGCAGGAAAGGTCTAAAATTGACACTCTAACATCACAATTAAAAGAACTAGAGAAGCAAGAGCAAACGCATTCAAAAGCTAGCAGAAGGCAAGAAATAACTAAGATCAGAGCAGAACTGAAGGAGATACAGACACAAAAAAACCTTCCAAAAAATCAATGAATCCAGGAGTTGGTTTTTTGAAAAGATCAACAAAATTGACAGACCACTAGCAAGACTAATAAAGAAGAAAAGAGAGAAGAATCAAATAGACGCAATAAAAAATGATAAAGGGGATATCACCACCGACCCCACAGAAATACAAACTACCATCAGAGAATACTATAAACACCTCTATGCAAATAAACTAGAAAATCTAGAAGAAATGGATAATTTCCTGGACACTTACACTCTTCCAAGACTAAACCAGGAAGAAGTTGAATCCCTGAATAGACCAATAACAGGCTCTGAAATTGAGGCAATAATTAATAGCCTACCAACCAAAAAAAGTCCAGGACCAGATGGATTCACAGCTGAAATCTACCAGAGGTACAAGGAGGAGCTGGTACCATTCCTTCTGAAACTATTCCAATCAATAGAAAAAGAGGGAATCCTCCCTAACTCATTTTATGAGGCCAACATCATCCTGATATCAAAGCCTGGCAGAGACACAACAAAAAAAGAGAATTTTAGACCAATATCCCTGATGAACATCGATGCAAAATTCTTCAATAAAATACTGGCAACCGGATTCAGCAGCACATCAAAAAGCTTGTCCACCATGATCAAGTGGGCTTCATCCCTGGGATGCAAGGCTGGTTCAACATTCGCAAATCAATAAACATAATCCAGCATATAAACAGAACCAAAGACAAGAACCACATGATTATCTCAATAGATGCAGAAAAGGCTTTTGACAAAATTCAACAGTCTTTCATGCTAAAAATGCTCAATAAATTCAGTATTGATGGAACGTACCTCAAAATCATAAGAGCTATTTATGACAAACCCACAGCCAATATCATACTGAATGGGCAAAATCTGGAAGCATTCCCTTTGAAAACTGGCACAAGACAGGGATGCCCTCTCTCACCACTCCTATTCAACATAGTGTTGGAAGTTCTGGCTAGGGCAATCAGGCAAGAGAAAGAAATCAAGGGTATTCAGTTAGGAAAAGAAGAAGTCAAATTGTCCCTGTTTGCAGATGACATGATTGTATATTTAGAAAATCCCATTGTCTCAGCCCAAAATCTCCTTAAGCTGATAAGCAACTTCAGCAAAGTCTCAGGATACAAAATTAATGTGCAAAAATCACAAGCATTCGTATACACCAGTAACAGACAAACAGAGAGCCAAATCAGGAATGAACTTCCATTCACAATTGCTTCAAAGAGAATCAAATACCTAGGAATCCAACTTACAAGGGATGTAAAGGACCTCTTCAAGGAGAACTACAAACCACTGCTCAGTGAAATAAAAGAGGACACAAACAAATGGAAGAACATACCATGCTCATGGATAGGAAGAATCAATATCGTGAAAATGGCCATACTGCCCAAGGTTATTTATAGATTCAATGCCATCCCCATCAAGCTACCAACGAGTTTCTTCACAGAATTGGAAAAAACTGCTTTAAAGTTCATATGGAACCAAAAAAGAGCCCGCATCTCCAAGACAACCCTAAGTCAAAAGAACAAAGCTGGAGGCATCACGCTACCTGACTTCAAACTATACTACAAGGCTACAGTAACCAAAACAGCATGGTACTGATACCAAAACAGAGATATACCAACGGAACAGAACAGAGTCCTCAGAAATAATACCATGCATCTACAGCCATCTGATCTTTGACAAACCTGAGAAAAACAAGAAATGGGGAAAGGATTCCCTATTTAATAAATGGTGCTGGGAAAATTGGCTAGCCATAAGTAGAAAGCTGAAACTGGATTCTTTCCTTACTCCTTATATGAAAATTAATTCAAGATGGATTAGAGACTTAAATGTTAGACCCAATACCATAAAAACCCTAGAGGAAAACCTAGGTAGTACCATTCAGGACATAGGCATGGGCAAAGACTTCATGTCTAAAACACCAAAAGCAATGGCAGCAAAAGCCAAAATTGACAAATGGGATCTCATTAAACTAAAGAGCTTCTGCACAGCAAAAGAAACTACCATCAGAGTGAACAGGCAACCTACAGAATGGGAGAAAATTTTTGCAATCTACTCATCTGACAAAGGGCTAATATCCAGAACCTACAAAGAACTCAAACACATTTACAAGAAAAAAACAAACAACCCCATCAAAAAGTGGGCAAAGGATATCAGCAGACATTTCTCAAAAGAAGACATACATACAGCCAACAGACACATGAAAAAATGCTCATCATCACTGGCCATCAGAGAAATGCAAATCAAAACCACAATGAGATACCATCTCACACCAGTTAGAATGGCGGTCATTAAAAAGTCAGGAAACAACAGGTGCTGGAGAGGATGTGGAGAAATAGGAACACTTTTACACTGTTGGTGGGATTGTAAACTAGTTCAACCATTATGGAAAACAGTATGGCGATTCCTCAAGGATCTAGAACTAGATGTACCATATGACCCAGCCATCCCATTACTGGGTATATACCCAAAGGATTATAAATCATGCTGCTATAAAGACACATGCACACGTATGTTTATTGCGGCACTATTCACAATAGCAAAGACTTGGAATCAACCCAAATGTCCATCAGTGACAGATTGGATTAAGAAAATGTGGCACATATACACCATGGAATACTATGCAGCCATAAAAAGGGATGAGTTTGTGATCTTTGTAGGGACATGGATGCAGCTGGAAACCATCATTCTAAGCAAACTATCACAAGAACAGAAAACCAAACACCGCATGTTCTCACTCATAGGTGGGAACTGAACAATGAGATCACTTGGACTCGGGAAGGGGAACATCACACACCGAGGCCTATCATGGGGAGGGGGGAGGGGGGAGGGATTGCATTGGGAGTTATACCTGATGTAAATGACGAGTTGATGGGTGCTGACGAGTTGATGGGTGCAGCACAGCAACATGGCACAAGTATACATATGTAACAAACCTGCACGTTATGCACATGTACCCTAGAACTTAAAGTATAATAATAATAATAATAAATAAATAAATAAATAAATAAATAAATAAAGTTGATTCCATGACTTTGCTATTGTAAATAGTGCGGCAGTAAACATATGTGTGCAGGTGTCTTTTTCATATAAAGATTTATTTTCCTCTGGGTAGATACCCAGTAGTGGGACTGTTGAGTTGAGTGGTAGTCCTATTTTTAATTTTTTGAGAAATCATCTCTATTCTCTTACCGTATACAAAAATTAACTTGAGATAGATTAAAGACTTACATGTAAGATCTGAAACTATAAAAATCCTAGAGGAAAATCTAGGAAAAACTCTTCTGGTCATTGGCCTACACAAATAATTTATAACTAAGACCTCAAAAGCAAATGCAATAAAAACAATAATAGACAAATAGGATTCAATTAAACTATTTTACTTCTTACAAGTAAACATGACTCTAGCCATGTTTCTAATACTAAGAGTTTATGCTTAGTCTTTCATTCAGGTAAAATTATTCAGACTCCTAATAGATAGGTGAGATCTTAGTCCAAGTGTTAATATCACAAGATTAGCTAGTGAGATTAACTTTCTATGGCAATCATTGTTTGAACAAATACAATTTCCTGCAACAAAATTCCAAAACAATTATGTAGCTTCCTAAAGCAAAGATTCACAGCCTCATTTATCATTCAACCATACTTTCATCTCTTGCAATACAAATTTTTAATATTTTAAGAATTGTTTACACTTCTTAGCAAATGGCTTAGAAACTCGATGTGGTGACAAAATATGTAAGTTAGAATTTTTTTTTAAATTTTAGAATAATTGACTTATAAATGTATGCTAACTCTGTCTCTCATTTGTCTAAAGTCTCAATCTAGTATTTGCATTGCAAAGAAACATTCTTACTCTCCAAAAATTTATACTACTTGGTACTTGGAACTTCTATTTTCTACCTATTTCTCTTTATGTAGAATATTCTGCTGATTTCTCTGTGATTTCTTTAGTTCTATCTTCTAATTTTCCAATTCTTTTATTCAACTATGTATAGTCTATCCATTTGCTGACCTATTGAGATTATTTTAAAATTATTTTTCTAAAATTTTGATTTGGTTATTTTTCAATTTTCTTTTGTCTTGTTTTTTCTCTTGTCTAGTTTACTGGATTATTTTCCTACATTTATATCTTTCAACGTGTTAAATATATCTTCATGGAATTCTTTCAAATTGTTCCAGTATATATAGTTTCTGCAGTGCAATTCTCTGCTAAATCTACCAATTCATTCTCATGGCACATTATTCATTCTTCAGTACTTAGTGATTTTTTATTACAGGTTTAGTTTTTGGTGGGAATGATTTCCTGTGGAAACCCTATCTTCCCCGGATAACGAATGTATTCCTAGGGTTAGTTTGTTTCTTAGGAGGTTCCATCATTTTCCTCAGTCTTGCACTAGATTTTTATGTAAATTTCTTGGTTCAGGTTCCATATGTTGTATTTCATAGATAATGAATATCAAGGTCCCTTCCCCAATATATAAAATTATCTTAGATCACTAGGCATTGTTTGGTTGACGTTTCAAACCTGACCCAGGATGGCCCACCAGCTTCTCGCTGAGACATTAGACATTTTCTTGCTGAATTTTTCCTTAAGGTAGATCTTCCAAGCATCCATTTTGACATAGAATGTTCTAGTTTCCAATTTATACTAGCCTACTCCCATGATGAGATTGAAAACCGTAATACATCATCTTTCTTTTTCTATACCATTTACTTAGCCTGGAATTCTTCCAACTTTCTCTCCCTCAACTAACTGAACCTCCTTCTCCCTTATTCCTTGTGTGTGTTTCTACTTCTAGACCAATGGTTCTCAACCAGGTTGGTCATTGGATTCATCTGGTTCACTTCCTTAAAGGACAAAAAAAAAGAAACAAAATAAAACGGATGTCTATCCTAAGCCAATTAAACAAAAGTAGCTATGGTAGATCCTACCTGGGCATGGGTTTTTTGTTTTCTGAATTAAAAAAAAAAAAATCTACTGGTTATTCTAATCTTTAGCCAGGGTTAAAAACCTCTACTCTGAACCCAGGCCAATTTGCATATCTTTGATGAAACCTTTTCCAATTTCTCCAGGAATCAGTTCTCTATCTATGCTCCCTGAGAACTTTCCCTCTGTTTTTCCAGCACTAATCACATTGACTCTCTGTATACAAGATAAATAGCCCTTTCTAGTATGAGAATGTGCCTTATCCCTTAAACCACATTCTATTCCCAGCACCTAGACAGTATGGCACAATGTGGTGCAACAGGATAAGAAGGTGAAAAAGTGGATGGGTGGATGGACCCAAAGTAAAATCCTTTTGATGATTAAGATTTGATACTCGTTTGTTTTCTCTAGGATTGCCAGCCCTAGACTTCCCCCATGAAAAATAGAACTGTTGGCTTCTCTGAGCTCCAGTGGAAGAAAAGAGCACTAGCACCTTCAGATCCTACCCCTGAAGATAATCTTAGCTGCCAAATAAATAGCAACATGCTTCATGAAAATCCTACCAACTTCTGAAGTCTCCTCTCTTAGGTCTATAATTATTTTTAAATTTTTCTTTCTTAAACTCCTATGATGTTTCCATTTTTTATTCCCTAATGAGGAGTCAACAGTGAAATATGCCAGAACTGCTTTCTCCCACAGACAATGCCAATCTCTTCTTTAAAAAACAAAATTAAATTAAAACAGAATGTTGGTTTAAAAAACTTCAAAGTAATTGTCAAATTGCTTTGTACGGTTAACATATTCTGCCAAGTCCATGACCACACGTCTGTACCATGCAATTTAACTCTTATTTACATTGTTATGTTTGGTTTGGTTATTTGCTTAGGTGTGCATACATTCATTCAGCAAATACTGAACACCAGCCACCTGCACAGCAGTTGCTTTTACTAGTCTTAACTCTACCATTTAAATCTATGTGTCCAAGGGGGAAAATGTGTTATATTTGTAACCAAAAACTACTAGTTTGCCAAAGGCTGGAAGGGTAGTGGGGAAGGGAGATAAAGAGGAGATGATTAATACAAAAATCCAGTTAGATGAAAGGAATAATATATACAGTGTTCAGCAACACAATAGAGTGACTATAAACTATTAGCTTAAATTATGTGAAATTGCCTCTATTTGATCTTATTTTACAAGGAAAAAAACATCAATTTTATATAGTCCAACTTAATACCTAGGCTTATGAGTTATATAAGGTAAGGTTACCTACCTGAGAAGCTGATTAACATTGACTGTACAATCTTATCCATTAGAGAACATGATACTTAGGGTCTGAGACCTTTTGAAAAGGTCTGAAAACTCTTTTAAAAAAAAAGGAAAGAAAGAAACACGGAAAAAATATCAAAATAAAAAAATGCAAAATCAAATTTAATAAATGCTTAGACATCAGCATGTGTCATGTTAACTTTATTGTTACTATTAATACACATTTCACACATTTATAAATAAATTATGTTACTTTTTCTCACTTGGCAGAAATTCTCAAGAATGCATTTGATTGCTGGGAGATAACAGTAACTAAATTACCTACATGCAAATAATAAATAAAGCAAAGTTTTTAAAAATAATTTTCAAAATTTTTTTAAATAGCAAATAAAAAGATTACTGGATGTAGGATGTATTTTAATATGTTAGGTATGATATGGAGATAATGCTAATAAATGTGCCCTGGACCTTAAGAGTCTTGCATTTGCCCTGGGAGCTCCAGAGAAGTCCTGTCCCCTGCCCTTCAAAACACTGTGTGAATTAGAAAGGAGTAAGATTTGTTAAATGTATATAAATACTGAACTCTGTTCTTGAAGAAGCCACTATTGGGAGAGTTTTTGATGGAGAGCATCTGGCTTAAGGCTATTATTAGAGCAACACCTGAGAATTCCTTCCACCCTTAGGAATTACAAATGCCAAACAATAAAAGAGCTGAGCCTTGACCAGATCCCCTAGGGCTAGCTTAATGATTTATCAGAGTCCTTTCTAGGGTAATGAATAGCAGGAACAGCCCAGGTTCACACTTGATGGAGAGTCCTCCAACTTCTTGCCAAAGGTGGTATATCTGATGATAGAGCATCTCCAGCAGGGAGCACCATTGAGACACCAGAAACTGCTCAGCAGTAATCAACACAGAGCAGAAAGTCTCCAGGCTTCAACTAAGGGAGAATCTCTAGAAACCGGGAAAGATGAGAACCTACTAGGCCTAGCATGGGTCATCATGGACTGTTGTTTGGAGAGAGCAGATGTAGCTTAGTTTGTCCACATGGAGTGCATTATAGGTGCCTCCTACCCCACATGCTCTCTGAGGGGGTGCACCACCAATTCAAGGAAAGGGACAGGTGAAGACAACAGCCCTGTGAAGCCCAGGACAGAAAGTTGAATCATTATACTAAATCACTATCAAAAAAAGTTAGAGAAGTGGGATGGGTATTTATGTTCATTAGGGCCTGATGGATAAAGGAAGCTCAGAGTCTTGCTACATTTTTACATTTTTCCCTTTTTATACTCAAAATTCAGGTCACTTATGCATTCTACTGATCACAGAGTAGACAGTCAACATACACCTGTTGTCTAATGTTTGATATGTGGGTCATAGCATTCTCACCCTGGCTTTACACAATTGTCTCCCCTGCAAGGCCTTTTGATGGTTTTATGGGACCCAGCAATAGCGTCTCCTAAATCCGTCTCTCAATATTTACTTATGAAAACAGCCCTAAATAGTAGATGATATGGTCTGGCTCTGTGTTGCCACCCAAATCTCATCTCAAATTGTAATCCCCATGTGTCGAAGGAGAGACCTGGTGAGAGGTGATTGGATCATAGGGGCAGTTTCCCCCATGCTTTCCTTGTGATAGGTGAGTCAGTTCTCACAAGAGCTGATCAAAGGCTAGTTTGGTTTTTTCCCGTAATGAAACAATTTTTATACACATGCACATAATTCACAGGACAGTCAAATATCTGTCCCATGACAGATATTTGGCCCCCACCCTTTTCTCTTCCACCCCCAACTCATGCCCATTACCTACCATTATGCTAAGAGCAGCAAAATGGCCCAAGAAAAGGGAAAGGCATGGCTACTTAACAATGGGCAAGTTACTAAACCCCTAAGCCCTAAAATATGCTCAGGGATAATAATATCTCTAGAATTATTAGGTTGATTTACTGACATCATTTATATTGTAACCTAATGGAAATGCAATAAATAGTAATAATGGCTATTAGTATTATTAGAATGCAGGACTATTAGTCAAAAATCTTCAAAGCGTAACTCTAACATTTGTGATATTAGATACATCAGTGTATTTTCCAACTTTTTTGGCCTAATTCTCTGTTGGGACAAAAACTGGGAATGAAGAAAGGAAGGAAGGAAAGGCAGAGACAGAGACAGAGAGAAGAAGAAAGAAAAAGGAAAGAAAGAAGAAAGAAAATAAAAGAAAAAAGAAAGAGAAAGAAAGAGAGAGAGAGGGAGGGAGGGAGGGAGGAAGGAAGGAAGGAAGGAAGGAAGGAAGGAAGGAAGGAAGGAAGGGCGGGCGTAGTGGCTCACGCCTGTAATCCCAGCACTTTGTGAGGCTGAGGCGGGCGGATCACGAGGTCAGGAGATCGAGACCATCTTGGCTAACACAGAGAAACCCCGTCTCTACTAAAAATACAAAAAATTAGCTGGGCGTGGTGGCAGGTGCCTGTAGTCCCAACTACTCAGGAGGCTTGAACCTGGGAGGCAGGGCTTGCAGTGAGCCGAGATCGTGCCACTGCACTCCAGCCTGGGCGACTGAGTGAGACTCCGAAGAAAGAAAGAAAGAAAGAAAGAGAGAGAGAGAGAGAGACAAAGAGAGAAAGAGAGAAGAGGAGGGGAGAGGAAGGGAGGGGAGGGGAGGGGAGGGGAGAAAGGAAGAGAGAGGCCAGACACGGTGGCTCACACCTAATCCCAGCACTTTGGGAGGTCGAGGCGGGTGGGTCAACTGAGGTCAGGAGTTGAAGAACAGCCTGGCCAACATGGTGAAACCCCATCTCTACCAAAAATACAAAAAAATTAGCCAGGTGTGGTAGCGGGCACTGTAATCCCAGCTACTCGGGAAGCTGAGGCACAAGAATCACTTGAACCCAGGCAGCAGAAATTGGCAGTGAGATGAGATTGCACCACTGCACTCCAGCCTGGGTGACAGAGCAAGACTCCATCTCAATAAAAAGAAAAAAAAGAAGAAAGAAGAAGGAAGGAAGGAAGGAAGGAAGGAAGGAAGGAAGGAAGGAAGGAAGGAAGGAAGGAAGGAAGGAAGGAAAGAAGGAAGGAAGG
>NC_037673.1:42645635-42645858 GCF_003255815.1 Theropithecus gelada | reverse complement strand
GGGGAGGGAAGGAGGGAGGGAAGGAAGGAGGGAAGGAAGGAAGGGAAGACAGGGAAGGGAGGGGAAGGCAGGGAAGGGAGGGAGGGAAGGAAGAAAGGAAGGAAGGGAAGGAAGGAGGGAGGGAGGGAAAGCAGGGAAGGCAGGGAGGGAGAGAAGGAAGGGAGGGAAGGAAGGAAGGAAGGGAGGGAGGGAGGGAAGGGAAGGCAGGGAAGGCAGGGAGGGA
>NC_037673.1:42634443-42645146 GCF_003255815.1 Theropithecus gelada | reverse complement strand
CTGTATTGGGTGCATATATATTTAGGATAGTTAGCTCTTCCTGTTGAATTGATCCCTTTACCATTATGTAATGGCCTTCTTTGTCTCTTTTGATCTTTGATGGTTTAAAGTCTGTTTTATCAGAGACTAGGATTGCAACCCCTGCTTTTTTTTGTTCTCCATTTGCTTGGTAAATCTTCCTCCATCCCTTTATTTTGAGCCTATGTATGTCTCTGCGTGTGAGATGGGTCTCCTGAATACAGCAGACTGATGGGTCTTGACTCTTTATCCAGTTTGCCAGTCTGTGTCTTTTCATTGGAGCATTTAGTCCATTTACATTTAAGGTTAAGATTGTTATGTGTGAACTTGATCCTGCCATTATGATATTAACTGGTTATTTTGCTCGTTAGTTGATGCAGTTTCTT
Organism: Theropithecus gelada; assembly: GCF_003255815.1. Taxonomy (NCBI): domain Eukaryota; kingdom Metazoa; phylum Chordata; class Mammalia; order Primates; family Cercopithecidae; genus Theropithecus; species Theropithecus gelada. The sequence continues at coordinate 42,644,742 of NC_037673.1, read as the reverse complement.
CCTAGCCTCGATGGTCTTTACATTTTGGCATGTTTTTGCAATGGCTGGTACCGGTTGTTCCTTTCCATGTTGAGTGCTTCCTTCAGGGTCTCTTGTAAGGCAGGCCTAGTGGTGACAAAATCTCTAAGCATTTGCTTATCTGTAAAGGATTTTATTTCTCCTTCACTTATGAAACTTAGTTTGGCTGGATATGAAATCCTGGGTTTAAAATTCTTTTCTTTAAGAATGTTGAATATTGGCCCCCACTCTCTTCTGGCTTGTAGAGTTTCTGCCGAGAGATCTGCTGTGAGTCTGATGGGCTTCCCTTTGTGGGTACCCCGACCTTTCTCTCTGGCTGCCCTTAAGATTTTTTCCTTCATTTCAACTTTGGTGAATCTGGCAATTATGTGTCTTGGAGTTGCTCTTCTTGAGGAGTATCTTTGTGGCGTTCTCTGTATTTCCTGGATTTGAATGTTGGCCTGCCCTACTAGGTTGGGGAAGTTCTCCTGGATGATATCCTGAAGAGTGTTTTCCAACTTGGTTCCATTTTCCCCCTCACTTTCAGGCACCCCAATCAGACGTAGATTTGGTCTTTTTACGTAATCCCATACTTCTTGCAGGCTTTGTTCATTTCTTTTTCTTCTTTTTTCTTTTGGTTTCTCTTCTCACTTCATTTCATTCATTTGATCCTCAATCGCTGATACTCTTTCTTCCAGTTGATCGAGTCGGTTACTGAAGCTTGTGCATTTGTCACGTATTTCTCGTGTCATGGTTTTCATCTCTTTCATTTCGTTTATGACCTTCTCTGCATTAATTACTCTAGCCGTCAATTCTTCCACTTTTTTTTCAAGATTTTTAGTTTCTTTGCGCTGGGTACGTAATTCCTCCTTTAGCTCTGAGAAATTTGATGGACTGAAGCCTTCTTCTCTCATCTCGTCAAAGTCATTCTCCGTCCAGCTTTGATCCGTTGCTGGCGATGAGCTGCGCTCCTTTGCCGGGGGAGATGCGCTCTTGTTTTTTGAATTTCCAGCTTTTCTGCCCTGCTTTTTCCCCATCTTTGTGGTATTATCTGCCTCTGGTCTTTGATGATGGTGATGTACTGATGGGGTTTTGGTGTAGGTGTCCTTCCTGTTTGATAGTTTTCCTTCTAACAGTCAGGACCCTCAGCTGTAGGTCTGTTGGAGATTGCTTGAGGTCCACTCCAGACCCTGTTTGCCTGGGTATCAGCAGCAGAGGCTGCAGAAGATAGAATATTTCTGAACAGCGAGTGTACCTGTCTGATTCTTGCTTTGGAAGCTTCCTGTCAGGGGTGTACTCCACCCTGTGAGGTATGGGGTGTCAGACTGCCCCTAGTGGGGGATATCTCCCAGTTGGGCTACTCAGGGGTCAGGGACCCACTTGAGCAGGCAGTCTGTCCCTTCTCAGATGTCAACCTCCGTGTTGGGAGATCCACTGCTCTCTTCAAAGCTGTCAGACAGAGTTGTTTGCGTCTGCAGAGGTTTCTGCTGGGTTTGTTATTGTTTACTGTGCCCTGACCCCAGAGGTGGAGTCTACAGAGACAGGCAGGTTTCCTTGAGCTGCTGTGAGCTCCACCCAGTTCGAGCTTCCCAGCAGCTTTGTTTACCTACTTAAGCCTCAGCAATGGCGGCGCCCCTCCCCCAGCCTCGCTGCTGCCTTGCTGGTAGATCACAGACTGCTGTGCTAGTAATGAGGGAGGCTCCATGTGTGTGGGACCCTCCTGGCCAGGTGTGGGATATGATCTCCTGGTGTGCCTGTTTGCTTAAAGCGCAATATTGGGGTGGGAGTTACCCGATTTTCCAGGTGTTGTGTGTCTCAGTTCCCCTGACTAGGAAAAGGGATTCCCTTCCCCCTTGCGCTTCCCAGGTGAGGGGATGCCTCGCCCTGCTTCAGCTCTCGCTGGTGGGGCTGCAGCAGCTGACCAGCACTGATCGTCGGGCACTCCCCAGTGAGAGGAACCCAGTACCTCAGTTGAAAATGCAGAAATCACCGGTCTTCTGTGTGGCTCGCGCTGGGAGTTGGAGACTGGAGCTGTTCCTATTCGGCCATCTTGCTCCCGGCTCTCTGAGTTTTCTACCTAATATTCTTTTCTATCTGTTTTAACTGTTTGCTACCTCTTTCTGTTAGAAAAGTGAAGAAAAATACCAAAGAAGTATTTTTGTAAGAATAACCTAAAATTAAGACTATTCCATATATCAATTAAAAAAAATCAAAATTGCTTTTATATGGTTTAAATAATAAATTACTTTGATTCCATTTATGGAGCACCAGTGGTTTTTTTTGTGAACACTGTTGGGTAACAGGATCTGTGTCCCTGTGGTTCTCTTTCTGGAATGCCTTTCTGAAGTTTCCTCTTAAACAATTCCTGCTCATTTTTCAAGACCCAGTAGATTTGTCACCATTATTGCAAAGCCTTTTCTGACCCTTATAGAAACAACCATCAACTCTCTCCTCTATATTTCCCAGGTTGCTTGGTATGTTTATCTCTACTTAAAAAACTAATATCTAACACCATTATAATAATAATAATTATTGTTTATCCCCTCTCTTCCTCTCTTGCCTCTATGGGTCATGGCACAAAGTTTATGTTCAATAATTGATGTTAAATGAATATCTTGTTTTGACTAAGATTTTTGTTCCTTAAGAACCTTATCCCTCTTACCTTTATTCTGTAGGACCAAGAACACAGGATCTTATGTGCACCCATTTTGCGATGACAGACTGACCAAGTGATCTGGCTTTTCTCCACGCTCTGGGAAATAGTTCAACTCTGTCAAAGAGCAGTCAAGAAAAGTTCATATATTGAGAGTGATGTGATGATGGCTGTTTGAAAAGCTTGGAACTACCTTTTTAGATTAAATAGGCTTGCTTCTGTCTCAAATCTGGATTAGGGCCAATGCTTTGATATCCCAGTCAGCAAAGATCAGAAGTCAAGAATTCAGAATCTTTCATCATGCTCTGAAATCATTTGTCAATAAACAACAAAGACCTTCTAGGGCTGGATAGAAGAGCTTGGAAGAGGAGCTCTTCTATCAGCTGGGGACTCTGGATGGGAAAAAGGCTTAGTTCAGGTCTGGTGAAGAATTTGAGAATAAGTGAAATGCAAGGGAACAGTAGTCAAGAAAGTGATTAGTACTGGGTGTTGGCTGGGATGTGAGGAAAAAGGTGCCTTACACTGTTGGCGAGGAGGACTGAAGTAGAAATTGGTACAGCCTTTCTGGAGTGCAGTTTTGCAAGGTGTATTAAAAATGTTAAAGGTATTTATACTGTTTTTCCCACCAACTCTACTTCTAAGAATTTTTCCTAATGACGTACTCAAATAAGTATACCAGGATATTTGTATAAAGAGATTTATTTAGAACAACTATAAAGGTCCCAAAATAGGGAACTGATTAAACAAATTGATTAATCTATACAAGGGAATATCACACAGGCATTCAAATAATGATGTAGAGATATATTTATAGAAAAGCAAAGGGGTATATGATGTATTGTCAGATTTAAAAATCCATTTATGAAATAATAGGTAGATTATGATTAATTTTTGTAAAACAGGTATATACATGTATATATATTATATATATACACACATATGCTACACAGTTACTGGAAGTTGTCACTGAGAGATTTTTTTTTTTTGTTTACCTTGATGTTACAAATTTTCTACAGATAACATATAATACTCAAATTATAAAGAAATAATTTTTTCTTTGTTGGTATTCTCTAGGTTGACTGAATAGTGCTTGGAACAGAGTACATGTGTCATATGTATTAGCAAATTCAATGACTGAGCGAATAGGTGAACGACTTTACTTCCAACTTGGTAGTATAGGTTATACTGGTGAGAATTTTCTAAATTTTATCCATTCATCTTCTTCCACTGGAATTGACTGTAGGATAGCTGCTTTTTGATTCCTGAGATCTTTTCTCTTTTTTTCCTGGTTTTCACTTTTCTTTTTTTTTCTTCAACTTTTATTTGGGTTACATGTGCAGGATGTGCAGGTTTGTTACATAGGTAAACATGTGCCATGGTGGTTTGCTGCACAGATCATCCCGTCACCTTGGTATTAAGTCCAGCATCCATTAGCTGTTCTTCCTGATGCTCTTCCTTCCCTGAACTGTTCTCCTAACAGGCCTCACTGTGTGTTGTTTCCCCCAATGTGTCCATGTGCTCTCATCATTCAGCTCCCACTTATAAGTGAGAGCATGTGGTGTTTGGTTTTCTGTTCCTGCATTAGTTTGCTGAGGATAATGGCTTCCAGCTCCATCCATGTCCCTGCAAAGGACATGATCTCATTCCTTTTAATGGTTGCATAGTATTCCATTGTGTATGTGAACCATATTTTCTTTATCCAGTCTATCCTGGGTGGTCATTTGGGTTGATTCCATGTCTTTGCTATTGTGAATAATGCTGCAATGAACGTATGTGTGCATGTATCTTTACAATGGAATGATTTATATTCCTTTGGGTATATGCCCAGTAATGGGATTGCTGGATCAAATGGCATTTCTGCTTCTAGATCTTTGAGGAATTTCCACACTGTCTTCCACAATGGTTGAACTAATTTACACTCCCACCAAAAGTGTGACAGCATTCCTTTTTCTTCACAAACCTGCCATCATCTGTTGTTTCTTGACTTTTCAATGAACCACCATTCTGACTGGCATAAGATGGTATTTCATTGTGGTTTTGATTTGCATTTCTCTAATGACCAGTGATGACGAGCTTTTTTTCATATGCTTGTTGGCTGCATGAATCTCTTCTTTTGAGAAGTGTCTGTTCATGTCCCTTGCCCACTTTTTAATGGGGTTGTTTAATTTTTTCTTATAAATTTGTTCAAGTTCCTTGTAGATTCTAGATATTAGACCTTTTTCAGATTATTAGATTGCAAAAATTTTCTCCCATTCTGTAGGTTGTCTGTTCACTCTGATGATAGTTTCTTTTGCTGTGCAGAAGCTCTTTAGTTTAATTAGATCCCATTTGTCAAGTTTTGCTTTTAGTGTTTTCATAATGAAATCTTTGCCCATGCCTGTGTTCTTAATTGTATTGCCTAGATTTTGTTCTAGGTTTGTTATAGTTTTGGATTTTACATTTACATCTTTAATCTATCTTGAGTTAATTTTTGTGTAAAGTTTAAGGAAGGGGTCCAGTTTCAGTTTTCTGCGTGTGGCTAGCCAGTTCTCCCGGCACCATTTATTATAAAGGGAATCCTTTCCCCGTTGTTTGTTTTTGTCAGGTTTGTTGAAAATCAGATGGTTGTAGGTGTGTGGTCTTATTTTTGAGTTCTCTATTCTGTTCCATTCTATGTGTCTGTTTTTTTTACCAGTACCATGCTGTTTTGGTTACTTTAGACTTGTAGTATAGTTTTAAGTTGGGTAGCATGATGACTCCAACTTTGTTCTTTTTGCTTAGGATTATCTTGACTATTCAGCCTCTTTGTTCCATACAAACTTAAAAATTTTTTTTCTAATTTTGTGAAGAATGTTGGTGGTAGTTTAATGGAAATAGCATTGAATCTTTAAATTAGTTTGGGCAGTATGGCCATTTTGATGATATTGATTCCTCCTATCCATGAGCATGGAATGTTTCTGCATTTGTTTGTGTCCTCTCTGATTTGTTTGATCAGTGGTTTGTAATTCTCCTTGAAGAGGTCCTTCTCTTCTCTTGTTAGCTGTATTCCTAGGCATTTTATTCTTTTTGTAGCAATTGTGAATGAGAGTTCATTCATGATTTGGCTCTGCTTGCCTGTTGTTGGCGTATAGTAATGCTAGTGATTTTTGCACATTGATTTTGTATCCTGAGACTTTGCTGAAGTTGCTTATCAGCTTAAGATGCTTTTGGGCTGAGACGATGGGGTTTTCTAGGTATAGGATCATGTCATATGCAATCAAAGATAATTTGACTTCCTCTCCTATTTCAGTACTCTTTATTTCTTTCTCCTGCCTGATTGCCCTGGCCAGAACTTCCAACACTATGTTGAATAGGAGTGGTGAGAGAGGGCATCCTTGTCTTGTGCCAGTTTTCAAGGGGAATGTTTTCAGCTTTTGCCCATTCAGTATAATATTGCCTGTGGGTTTGTTATATATGGCTCTGATTATATCATGATATGAGGTTATATCCCTTCCTTGGTATGAGTTTGTGCCCCTTCCTGTGTCTGAGTGTTGATGATATATTTCTGACTGGTCATTAGTTGTTTCTGTTCATTTCATTAAGGGTACTGGGAGTCAGGTTCCATTAACCAGTGTCATTCCACCATTTTATTCTGTGACTTCTTTCGGTGCTATTACATTTAGAAAATTCTTCCTAAAATGTGATAAATATTTACCTGCTTAGCTTTTAAAATATATTTTCATTTAATTCTAAAATGTATTTGAAATTAATTTTTATATGATGTGACGTGAGACCACAAGTTGATATTTTTCTTTTGAAATACATAACCAGTTTTACACAAACCATTTATAGAGTAGTCCATTTTTTCCATATTGGTTTATGATGTATGTTCTGTTACTATTAAGTTATAATGTGTACAAGGCTCTCTTTCAGGCCTGTTTGTTTTGTTGCGTTAATTTGTCTATTGATTCTTATACCACCATTATACTATTTCGTATGTGTTACAATGCAGTTTAATATTGAATTTGGGTACATTTCCACTGATTTTGCTTTTTTAAACAAATGAACTATTTTCACACATGATATTTGCCAAATGAAATGCTTGACATTATGTCAAAAGTATAAATTAATTTTGGAATAATTAGCATATTTTATTATTTAGTCTACCTCTTCAGGAACATATTTTATCTTTCCATTTGTTTAAGTTTTCTTCTATCTTGCATCCCTCAAGGTTTTGCTTAAGAAATTTATAGTTTGTAAGTATTGTGTACTGACCTTTCCCTCATTATGTTTTCTAATTGTTGTTAGTATAGAGAAAATTGAATCTCAAATATATATTTTATAATTAGTGATTTTCTTGAGTATTATTATTGATTTTGGTTCTTTTGTATCTTCTAGAAAAGCAATCATGCCTTCTGCAAATAATTCTAACTTCTATTCCCTTTCGACATAGTTGTATCTTGTTTCTTTTCTTGCATGTTAGTATGATTTTGGACATCGTTACCTTCCTCCTAATTTTAATGAGAGCACCTTTAATAATTTGCAGCTAAGAGGCAATTGGCCTAAAAGAAATTAGGAAATACACTTAGCTTCCTAGTGGGGCTTAAAAGTCAAAAAAAAAAAAAAAACAGTGTTGAATTTTATCAAATCATCTGTTCTTTTTTTATAATTATGTCCTCTTATTTGACCTAGTGATGCAATGTGTTATATTAATATATTTCTAGTATTAAACAATTCTTGCACTTCTGAGGTAATCCCTACTTGATTATGCTGGGTTATTGCTTTAATATACTTTGACTTAATTTTACAGATTTTTTATTTAGAATTTTCACAACTATATTCATAAATAAAACTTGTTTGGAAGGATATTTCTTGAAATGCATTTTAAGAAGGAATGTTATGAGGAAGAAATGGTTCCATGGTCAAATACACTTGAGAAAGGCAGATTAAAACATTTTAACAAATTTCTTTGCTTCAGATTTCTCAGAGACTTTAATATGCTAATACATGCTGTAATCTCTAAGGCAGTGCTTTTCAAGCAAACCCACAATGGACTCCGTTCCCCCCTCAGAAAGTGACACTAATTTCCACAGAACCCTCTTTGGAATATTAATCATTGTCATATTTTGTTATCAGGGTTATGTTAACCTCATAAAGTGAGTTAGGATAGCTTTTCCTACTTTAATGTACCCTGGAATGGATTATATAATATGGGTCTCATAAGTTTCTTGAAAACATGAAAGGCCTAGAACCAGTTTTGCAAATTATCCCTTAATAACATTTGCTAAATTTTCCATGGATATTCAGCTTTCTTATAATATTGAATCAATGTTATTAATAATTATTTCTAGAAAATGGTTCACTTTGTTGAAATTTCTAAATTTGTTAAAATGTGATTGTGAGTGGAATTCTCTTTTAATTCTTAAAATATGTTTTATTTATCTGTTGGTAAATAAAATGAAATTAAATGATCTGTGCCAAATACTTGAAACAGTGCATGGCACATAGTAAATGGTAAATGTTTTTATTTCCTCCCCGTTTTTCTTATTTTGTATCTTTCTTTTTTAAAAAATTTAGATTTGTCAGAACTTTGTTGATTTAAAAACTTTGTTTCCCAGATAATCACCTCTTCTGCTTATCTTTTAATCTACTTATCTATTCCATCTATTTATTTGATTATGTAAAAATTCATCACTGTTAGCCTTAGATTTGTATTTTATTCTTTCTGTTTTTTTGTAGTTGTTTTTTCTTTCTTTTCTAGCTAGCTTCTTGAATTGATTGAATAATTCTTTTAAAACAAAATTCTTGGTTAGTAATGAAAATATTCAAGTCTACCAATTTGATTTAAAAATAGTTCTATATTTTGTAGTCCTTTATGCACATTGTACAAAACTCAAAGCATACAAAAGGACTTACAGATAATAGCGAATTTTCTTCATTCTCTTGCCTTAGTCTTCTTGTCCCTCACCAGGAGGTAACCACAATTATGATGTTCTTGTGTTTCCTTCCAGAGTTATTCTAAGTGGATTTGGCTTTTGAGTACAGCTTTGTCAGAAATGTGTATATTTTTACTTAATTATTACTTTCATTATTTTAAAATAAAATTTATCCATTTAAATTTCTCACTTGATACAATAATTAGAGTCAAATTAAAATACTTGTTCATAGGACATTAAATTATTTTGTTATTAATATCTAGTTTTGCTGCATTGTGATTAAAGAATGTAGTCTATAATTTCTGCTACTTTGAAAGTCCTGAGGTTAATCATGTGAACAATTGCAAGGTCAAGTCTTATAAATATTTCATATGGATTTTAAAATTTATAATCTTCAAAGGGCACAAAGCATATAATTATTAATTCAAAGTAATTTTTATTTATTGTGGTTTACTTGATCTATTATAGACAGCAATAAATTTGTTTCCTTCTCAAATCTAAATTTTGTCATTTTATTTATCCTTATAATAACTTAAAAATTTTTATGCCATAATATTTGGCATAAATTATGATTCTATGAGAATAAACACAAACATAGAAGTAAACTCTGGCTTGTAAATTTTATTAAAGAAATAAGTCCTGAAAGTAACACCTATGCCAAGATATAAAAATTCAATTAGTGCAGCAGGATATCAAATTAAAAGTGAAATTTTTGTTCAGACTCCCCATTTCTAATCTCACATTTCAGTTGTAATTACTTTTGAATGCTTTTTATTTCTTCTAATAGTTACCTCCATAACTCTAAATAATGTGTTTGGATCTTTCATTCTTAATTAGTAACTATAGACTTTATCTATTGATTCTTCGATATGAAAGAGTAAGGCTCAAGTTATTTATACTACCCTTACCTTTCCTTTTCAAATTCTTCCCAATTGTAATTGTTTTCTTAGATGAGAAACTTTTGTAATTCTTAAAAATACTTAACCTCCAACTTCTTGATTCATCAACTTGAAACATTTTTTGGACTCTTGGTTATTTTTTGACTCTTGGGGAATGAATTTCCCAATTTAGCATCCTCTATGTCTTCCTTTCTCTACCGTCTGACTCGTGTTAGCTATGTTATCACTTTTATGTGGGGAATGTTTAGAGCATTCTGTTCTCTAATTCTAATTACATCTTCTCTGCTTTGTCTGTAGGTTAATTCTGAAAGTCAAAAACTGGTAGAATTTTGATATAATGGTTATATAAATATTCATTTCATGTTTGAGGAATATTGGGTATGTAGAGAAAGCAATACATCTCAACATCTATGCCCCTTTAAGAAGAATGCTCTAAAGGTCAAGATTAAATGGATTTTCTCTTTCTATTCTAATATTTCATCCATTATTCAGACTGTTGTCATGATTTAACTTGTTTCATACTTGGACTATTCTTGGGAAATGTTTTGAGTTTAATTGCCTTTTTTCTTGAGAAAAGAAACACGTGGGGGGCGGAGCAAGATGGCCGAATAGGAACAGCTCCCGTCTCCAACTCCCAGCGCCAGCGACACAGAAGACCGGTGATTTCTGCATTTTCAACTGAGGTACTGGGTTCATCTCACTGGGGAGTGCCGGACAATCGGTGCTGGTCAGCTGCTGCAGCCCGACCAGCGAGAGCTGAAGCAGGGCGAGGCATCGCCTCACCTGGGAAGCGCAAGGGGGAAGGGAATCCCTTTTCCTAGCCAGGGGAACTGAGACACACAACACCTGGAAAATC
>NC_037673.1:42619409-42634166 GCF_003255815.1 Theropithecus gelada | reverse complement strand
AACTACCATCAGAGTGAACAGGCAACCTACAGAATGGGAGAACATTTTTGCAATCTACTCATCTGACAAAGGGCTAATATCCAGAACCTACAAAGAACTCCAACAAATTTACAAGAAAAAAACAAACAACCCCATGGAAAAGTGGGCAAAGGATATGAACAGACATTTCTCAAAAGAAGACATTCATACAGCCAACAGACACATGAAAAAATGCTCATCATCACTGGCCATCAGAGAAATGCAAATCAAAACCGCAATGAGATACCATCTCACACCAGTTAGAATGGCGATCATTAAAAAGTCAGGAAACAACAGGTGCTGGAGAGGATGTGGAGAAATAGGAACACTTTTACACTGTTGGTGGGATTGTAAACGAGTTCAACCATTATGGAAAACAGTATGGCGATTCCTCAAGGATCTAGAACTAGATGTACCATATGACCCAGCCATCCCATTACTGGGGATATACCCAAAGGATTATAAATTATGCTGCTATAAAGACACATGCACACGTATGTTTATTGCAGCACTATTCACAATAGCAAAGACTTGGAATCAACCCAAATGTCCATCAGTGACAGATTGGATTAAGAAAATGTGGCACATATACACCATGGAATACTATGCAGCCATAAAAGAGGATGAGTTTGCGTCCTTTGTAGGGACATGGATGCAGCTGGAAACCATCATTCTTAGCAAACTATCACAAGAACAGAAAACCAAACACCGCATGTTCTCACTCATAGGTGGGAACTGAACAATGAGATCACTTGGACTCAGGAAGGGGAACATCACACACCGGGGCCTATCATGGGGAGGGGGAAGGGGGGAGGGATTGCATTGGGAGTTATACCTGATGTAAATGACGAGTTGATGGGTGCAGCAGACCAACATGGCACAAGTATACATATGTAACAAACCTGCACGTTATGCACATGTACCCTACAACTTAAAGTATAATAATAATAAATAAATTTAAAAAAATAAATAAATAAAAATAAAAATAAAAATTGTTTTTCTCAATGAAAAATTTCAAATGATCAGAATAGAATAATGAATGTCCATATACACATTATCTGGATTTAACAATTGTCAACGTTTTGCCATATTTGCTTCATTATTTTGTGGGGTTTTTTTTGCTAGTGTTATCTCACCTTTACATATTTTTCTTAAAAATGACAATTTTCTGCATAACTGTAATAGTATTATCGCTCCCATTAAAATGAACTATATAATTGCTTAATGTCCTCTAATATTGCAAATTAAAATTGCTCAATTGTCCCCAAATTGTCTTTTGCAGCCAGTTTGTTCAGTCAGAATCTAATCAAGGATAGTGAATTTCGTGTGTGTGTGTGTGTTTGTGTGAGCATGTGAAATGGAGTTGTGGAAGAGACAAGCCAGTTGGTCTGTACAATGTCTCATCTTTTAGATTTGTCTGAGTTTTCAGGATGAGTTTTGATGATTTGTATTTGGTGTTGAAAATGGGCTTGGGTCTGGAGATTGGCAGTGGCCAGGAGACCCTGTACAGAGAGGACATTCGATAATGAGGGAGGTAAACCAAAGGCAGCAGGTATGTTTCATATTTTTGTGTCCTGCTTCCCACCAGCGTTGATAGACAAACTCATGTGAACACACAGGGACATAGTCATTTATAAAAGAATCAGGTAATGTTTTTCTCTTGCCAGGCCATAGATAGCACAGAGCTTGAGGATATGATAATCCTATTAGCTGTATATTTTGAATAGTGTATCCTGAATAAAACAAGATAAACCAAGAGGCAGAAAAACGAATAGAAATTAAAGCTATGAGAAAGTCATAAAAAATTCGTAGTGGTCTGACATTTTGAGTTTGTTCTTCTTTGGTTAAGTTCACTCATCTCTCTTGGGAGTAGAGAGAACCCATATTTGAGATAAACAACTGCAGAGGACCAAGAGTCTTGGGAGAAGCTGATGACAGGCATTCAGATGTAAGACTTGGGAAGAAGACAGCCACAGAAGGAAGGTACAGGGAGGCAAACAGTGGGAGGGGCCAGCTCATCTCTTTTCTCCTTTTCCCCAAAGACTGGTGGTTGTCAAAGGGTCTATAAAACCTTTTCTGATCTTAAAAGTATTTTGGAAGACTAAGTTAATCTTTAGCATTCTTAACCTGGAGCAGGGGTTCTGAAACTTGAATGCACATTGGCATCACCTGGGAACTCTAAAACACAGTGATGTCTGGGTAACACCCTCAGAAATTCTGATACAATTTGTCTCAGGTGTGGCCAGGGCAATAGGCTTTATAAAAGACTTTCCAGGTAATTCTAATGAGTATCTAAGTTTGAGACCACTGATCTAGATCAATTAACCGTGTGTGTGTGTGTGTGTGTGTGTGTGTGTATGTGTGTGTGTGTATATATGTGTATATATATATGTGTGTATGTATGTGTGTGTGTGTGTATATATATATGCCTTTTGTTTAAAAAAGATACATTCAACACCTCCCTGCATCCAGTAAACCTTATGGAAACCCAATGCATAAAACAGATAAAAGTGGAGGTGCTTTATGTAAGGTGCTCTTGAAACCTGGCTGAGTAGGCACCATTTGCTACACCCACTCCCCGTTTCTTTCAAACCTTCTCATCTTCCTAAAGCAGTGTCTTCAAAGAATTAGGGTCTGAAGAGTAGGACTATTTGAAAAATGACTGGTCCAGAGTTTACAGGGTTTTAACCATCTACATCTAGAACTCTGGTTCTTTCAATTAACTTATTGACTGTATGACTTTGTACAACTATACCTAAACTGTCTGATCCTCAGTTCTCTTATATCTTAATTAGAGATGATACCTATCTCACAGGTTGTAATGAAGACTAAAGTTGGATATATGCTAGCGTACTCTCAGTAGAGATTAGCTCCTTCAGTAGTTCAGGCTTTCCTCCAGGCTACTGCAAGCTTTCAGGTCTGTCCTTGGATGGGATTGATGGTTTGGTTTAATCTGGGAACTTCAGTTACCTTCATATTATGCTCATATTTTAGGGTGTACACAGATTCCCTTTACCCATGATGGGTCTAAAATTCCTGATTGACTTGCAGCATCATAGGAATAAATGGAGGTGGGGTGGGAGTGAGAGTTTGTTCACTGCTGAGTGCTAAGGGAGAAGCCAGGAGCTTCCATGAATTGACTCAGGAAATGCTCTATAATTCAGAAGAACTATTTATCAATGGGAAGGGAACCAGGCAAAGTCCATTTTAATGGAAATGACCATATGAAAAAGGTATTAAGATCCATAATAGGCATAGTGGAAGGGCTGGGGGTGTTGAGGTGGGAAGGAGTTCTCTGTGGACCAGAGGAGCAGATTCATGACTGAGGGAGGAGTTTTTGATTTTTTTGGTAAACAATAGATTTTTAAGCAGGAATGAAGAAACATGAACATATTCTTCCCTATTTTTTTGTTCCAATATGGTTAAACAAAATTCCCAGATAATATAGAAACCCTGCTTATTCCCCTTATGAATATTTTACTAAGGAGTAAATATACTATATATACTATATAATATACTATATATAATATACTAAGAAGTAAATATAAGAAGTAAGTAATAAAATATGAAAATATTTTAATGTATTGCTAAGAAGTGAAATTGATTGATACGGATTTAACTTCCTCCTTCCTCCTCTTCCCACCCAGACATTAGTAAATAATGAATTGGTTGTAAGTGGTCAGGGAGATGACAAAAGAGAAGTCTGAGGCTTGGGGAATTACAACGTCAGATGATCTGTAATTGAATAATACTGAGTAGAATACACAAATCAAAAGTGGTGTAAAATCTATTACAGGAAAAACTCATTTGAGTCTGACCCTGTCACAGTCATTGAACTAGTGATTGCAGTCTAAACATGGCCAGCGGTGGTATTTCCTGTTTATCTTTCACAAAGCTGGCAATAATTTCCACATTATGTTCTCTGCACATCTCCAATCTCTACAGAATGAAAAATGCCTTTTAGTTTCCTCAGCATTCACAATGTAGAACCTTCCAGAGAAACTTTCTTTTCTTTCTGGCATCTGGATAAATGGAGGAATAGCACGAAGGGGTAGGTGCTTAGGCCAATTAAGATGTTTGTGGGCTCAGTGGGGATGACCCTTAGTCTTTAAAACATTTTTTTGTAATTATCTTATTCATGTATTATTATCCAAAATACCATGATTGTGGTTTTGGTTGCTACTGCACTTTAATGTAGTAGATGTATTTTTACTTTCCATTCTTCTTTTTTTTTTTCTTTAAAGATTTCCATGCTTAATAAATGAGAAGAAAAATTTCCTAAGAAGTAAAATGTTAAAGATGCTTATTTGGGATCATAGGATCTCTTTTAGCAATTTGCAATTTGAAGCAGAGACCACACAATTTCTTGCCACATTGAGATACTGTCTAAACTGCTGCCTCATTCACACATTATCTTCCTGCTATCTGGCATACCTATACTCACATCCAGGTCCTGAACAGGGGCCCTACATGGCTCTGAGGTAATCAGAGTTCACTTGTCCACAACTTCCCCATTGAAAGGCTACACCCTTTAGAATTTTGTATTCTGAAGAAATTTTCTGTTTTTTAAAAATATTTCTATGTTAGTGAGTTGTCTGAGAAAAGAATGTGATTAAGGTAGTTCCGATCAAGGTATATATGAGAGACTAATCAGTGGTAGGACTCAATGTTTTATCCTGATATAAGTATATTCATTTCAAAAAGAGTCTCCTATAAACTCCAGCTAAACAAACACAAAGGCATTTTCAGGATTACAGGTATACATTTTGATGACTGGAGCAGAGTGGTATATAGAGTTTTTCATATAGACCCTCCTCAAATCTCCAAATCTATTTAAATTTTACCCTAACATGACTAAATTTACTTTCCTTTATACCTTCACGTTGCCAGGACGTTTAAAAGCCTCCTCCATTCCTACCAAAGATAAGACATTGATGACATCTCATCTCCTGCCTAACTTGTGACTATTCTCAGTGCTGGTGAAGAGATGAAATTTGTAGATGAGGGATTTTAATCCTACACTTTGTATTTAATTAATACATGACTTTATGTATTATGGTCCTGATTTTTAGCACATCTTTATTTTCCTTTTTCCAGTTTTAACAATGAACTTTTTCAATCTATCATTACTTAGTGAAGACGGTTAATAGTGAATACATGGTTCAGGTATTTCTTTTAACAGCTCTGCCAATAGAAATACAGTGTAAACACCATATATGATTATCTATTTTCCAGTAATCACATTAAGAAAAGAAACAAGTAAAGTAAAATTTTAATGTAAATAATGAGGTATCTCATTTTTTTCCCTGAAAAAATCTTTGAAATCTAGGATTTCTTTGAAATCTGGGAGGTATTTTACAGTTACAGCCTATCTCAATTTGGAGTGGCCATATTGAAGTACTTAGTAGCTAAGTGTGGCTACCATATTCACAGCCTTAGAAAATTTTGAGTAAGATGAATATAAGTTGTGAACCTGCACTTAGTTTCAGTTAGACTATCTTCTTTATGAAAACGTTTAAATCTAAACTAATTTTTCTCCCAAAATATGCTTCTCTGCTAGTGCTCTCCAATTCAGTAATTGGCCCTGACATGCCTGTCATATGTGGTTTTAAAGGCAGAACATGGTACACCTCTAAGAGGCATTAATTACAGTGCGCACATCTGTATGTAGCAGTATGGGCTCAATCACACGACTTAGTTGTCCTTGCCAGAAAAAGAGTTATTTGAGACATGTCATCTTCCTCATTTCTACACCCCATCTTCCAAAATTGTCTTTCACTAAGTCCTGTCAGTTCTACCTCCAGAGTACATCTAGGTCCGGATTACATTATTCCATCTCTAAGGTCATCTCTTTAAGTAGGCTGCTACCTCCTAGATGGCTGCAATAGTCTCTAACAGGCTTCCCACATCCTCTTTGGATATTCTCCAGTCCATTCTCCATGTTGCAGCCTGTTTTGTCAAAGGCAAATCTGAGCATGCCACACTCCCACTTAAAATCCTCTGATAGGCCGGGCATGGTGGGTCACGCTTGTATTCCCAGCACTTTGGGAGGCCCAGGCAGGCAGATCACGAGGTCAGGAGATCGAGACCATCCTGGCTAAAATGGTGAAACCCCGTCTCTACTAAAAATACAAAAAATTAGATGGGCATGGTGGCGGGTGCCTGTAGTCCCAGCTACTCGGGAGGCTGAGGCAGGAGAGTGACATGAACCTGGGAGGTGGAGGTTGCAGTGAGCTGAGATCGCACCACTGCACTCCAGCCTGGGTGACAGAACAAGACTCCATCTCAAAAAAAAAAAAAAAAAAAAAAATTCCTCTGACCACTTCCCAGGCTTTTATACTTGAGTCCAAAATCCTGTGGTGACCTACAAGGCCTTTGTGATCTGGCTCTATTTATCTACTACTCATTCCTTCTTTATTTTGCTATGTTTCTCTCTCTTCCTGTGTGAGGATTTTCACATACTCTCTTACTTTTATCTGCAGTGCTTGTTTGTGCGCTCTCTCTTTCTCTCTCTCTCTCTGCCTGGCTAAACTCTTTTTGCCGTTCTGCTTAAATGTGACTTTTCAGGAACACGTTCTCTAACTTCCTTGACTCTTGGGCCCCATCCTGTATGTTTTCATATTAAATAGTACCACTATGCTTTTTTCAGAACACTTATCATAAGTTTATCTATATGATTATTTGTGTAATTTTAGTATATTATCTGTCTCCACTAATGTAAGCTTCATATGAATAGAGAACCAAATCTCCCTTGTTTATTCCCTTTATGTCTGTAGTACTAGCCTAGGGCCTGGCATATATTAAGCCTTCAATAACTTCCAGCTGAATCTGCAAATGCATGTGCTCAGCCCATTGTCTGTAGCAGCTTGGTAGCTTTAAGAGGCTTCTCAAGGTTGCAGAAACCCTTGTGGGTATGACTAAGTGTTCCAGCTTCTGTTTCATTGTGAAGATTTTAGAAGTGTAGCCTTTAAGAGGCATACTACAATCCTTCCAAAAACAAAAAAAAAAATCGGAAAATAAATTTGGAAGAGGATGTGGAACAAAGTAATTTCTACACTAATAGGAAAAATGTAAATTGGTGTAACTTCTTTGGACTGTGTCCCCAAACAAAAGCTGGGTCATGTCAGCTGTGTTATTCTGTTTTCTTGGTTATTGGGTGTTTCTTTGTGGGGGTGGGGGTATTCCTTCTGGTGAGTCATAACATACTCCATAAAAATCCACATTGTGGCCGCTTCCATAGACCCATCTGCAGACAGGCCTTTACTCAGATCTTCTTGTTCCAGATCTTTCAATCTTTTCTTTCAGGTGCCTGCTCAATTAGCCAGGGTATTCTTCACTATTTATTAATCCTCATATCTTCTAACAGCAAGACGCTTCCTGTCCGCACAAAGAGGATGACTTAGTGTATGCCTTCTTTCATTGGAAAGATTTTCCCCTCTTTGCTGTCTTTTGAGGCCATCCCTCAGGGAGGGTTGTTGTGCAACGGCAGTCCATTTTGGGGTCACACTGAGGTACTGAGCCGATTCATTTATGAACTAGTTTTCCCTTTTTCAGTTGGCCATTAGGGACTCAACACAGGGCTACAGGTATCGTTTGAAGAGAAATGGATGATATGGGTTTGAGAGTCATGCAATTTGCTTGTGCCCCCTGGCCCTGCCTTTGTCCAATCCTGGATGTATAATTTCCATCTTATGATGGAGTACTACCAGACCTGCCTAATCATATGAATTTGTGGGTTTGTTAGAACTCAGCTTAATGTGGTTATTTCTTATTGTGGGGTAGCTTGAGGTTCTATGGTCAGATGCTCAGTCTCTACCAGGGCTCAGTAGTGTTCCAAGAGCTGCTTTTTGAATGTTATGTAGTTCCTTGCTAAAGATGGCATGCTTTGTTTTAGAACCCTGGGGAACCGCTTATGTTATGATTCTACTCTTTCTGTAAAATCCACATGGTGTCTTTTCAAACCACAGAAACCCCAAGAACCAAAAGTTTTGTCATATCATATTGCATAAGTCACAGGGTCACTTTTATGACAACCTGAACCTGCTGGAGAGCCCTTTGGTGTTTTGAGCTCCACTCACAGCTGGTAAATGTGTATTGTTGCCTAACCTATGTAAATGGGTACTGCTTCCTTATTGATAGGGGTGGAAAAGAATGCATTTGTCAGATAAATGGCTGCATACTACATGTCAGATATTGTATTAATCTGCTCTAATGAAGCTATCATATCTGGCCAGCAATTGCAATTGTGGCTACTACTTGGTTATTATGGAATGTTGTAGATTTTATTTCTTTAATAATTAATGGACATTAGAGATTTTCTAAATCTCTCTGAGCCCATATTGGTAGTTCATACTTTTCTAGGAATATGTCTATTTCACCTAAGGGATTTAGTAAATTTCTCTTATTACCTTTTTAATATCTGCTACATCTGTAGTTGTGTCCCTTTTTTATTCATAATATTATTTGTGCCCTCTTTCTGTTTTTCTCATTCACTTTTGCCAGAGGTATGCCAATTTTATTAGTTTTTGCAAAGAACCAATATTTGACTCTGTTGTTTCCTTCTATCTTTGCTCTCTGTTTTATTAATTTCTTCCTCTTGTCTTTATCTTCTCAATTTTTATATTATTCCTGTTTGCTCTTTTCTTAACTTTTTTTAAGTTGGTTGTTGTATTAGGGTTCTCTTAGAGGGATAGAACTAATAGGATATATACACACACACACACACACACACACACAGAACGAATAGGATATATATATACACATACACACACAGAACTAATAGGATATATATACATATATACACACACACACATATATATATATATGAGTTTATTAAGTATTAACTTACATGATTACAAGGTCCCACAATATGCTGTCTGCAAGCTGAGGAGCAAGGAGAGCCTGTCCAAGTCCCAAAACTGAAGAATGTGTAGTCCACTGTTTGAGGGCAGGAAGCATCCGGCACGAGAAAAAGATGTAGGCTGGGAGACTAGGCATGTCTCACCTCTTTCATGTTTGTCTGCCTGCTTTGTATTCACTGGAAGCTGATTATTTTGTGCCCACCAGATTAAGGATGGATCTGCCTTCCCCAGCCCACTGACTCAAATGTTAATCGCTTTTGGCAACAGCCACACAGACACACTCAGGATTAATACTTTGTATCCCTCAATCCAATCAAGTTGACACTCTTTATAAACCATCACAGAGGTTTAACTCATTAATTTTTCACCCTTTCTTGTTTCTTATTACAAGTATTTAAGGTTATAAATCTTTTTACTTTGGATTTTAATATTATGTATATTTAAGTTGTAAATGGCTCTAAATCTGTCTCCCTCTGCATCTCACAATTCTTGATTTGTAGAACTTTTGTTATCTTTCAGGTGTATGTATTTTCTATTTTTTAGTATTTTCTAGTTTTTGTTCTTCTATAGCCCATGAGTAATTTAGAAGTATGTTTTTGAATTTTCTAATGTGTAATTTTCTTTGATAGTTCTTTTTGCTGCTGATTGTTGATTTAACTTTTTTGTCAGATATTGCAATGTATGAGATATAGATTCTCTGAAATTTGTCAATATCTATTTTATGGCCTGAAATGTGGTTAATTTTTATAAACCATGTGTGCTTGAAAAGAATGTGTATTCTCAAGTTGTTAGATGCATTGTTTCATAGATACACTTTCAATTAACCTTGTGCTGTTCAAATTTTTATTTCATTATTGATTTGTTGTTGTTTGACATATCAGTTAGTGAGGAGGTATGTTAAAATCTTCCATTTATGTGGATTCGTCCATTTCTCTGTAGTCCAGACATTTTTTGCCTTATACTTTGAAATCTGTGTCATTAAGTGCATACATATGTAAATTGTTAATCTTCTCGATGAATGGAGATTTTATGTAGTGATCTTTTTTATCAGTAATCCTTTTGCCTTTAAGTCTATTTTGTCTGATAATAGTAAGACTTTACCAGTTTTTTAAATTGGTGTTTTCTTGATTGTTCTATAAATTTGACATTAAATTTTTGTTTTGTTTTAAATTTTTGTATATTAAGCTTTAGATGGTGTCTCTTGCAAATAACTTAGAGTTGTATTTTCTTTTTAATCCAGTCTGACAATATTTGTCTTTTAACCAGGTAATCTAGGCAATTTACATTGATCATGATTAATATTATCTTTGGATTCATTTCTATCATCTCATAATGGTTTGGACTGAAGTGTTGATCTAGATTGTTCCACATCCGTTGATTGAACGATGTTCCAACCACTGAATCACCCAATCACTGATCCACATCCTATTATTTTGAACTATCCTTATGGCCCCCAATAGCATAGTGACTTAGGGTTAAATGGCAGTGTAAAAGGATACAGGAGGCCAGAGGTGGTGGCTCACACCTGTAATCCCAGCACTTTGGGAAGCCGAGATGGGCGGATCACAAGGTCAGGAGTTCAAGACCAGCCTGACCAACCTGGTGAAACCCCATCTCTACTGAAAATACAAAAATTAGCTGGGCGTGGTGGTGCATGCCTGTAATCCCAGCTACTCAGGAGGCTGAGAAAGGAGAATCGCTTGAACCCAGGAGGCGTGTTGCAGTGAGCTGAGATTGTGCCACTGCACTCCAGCCTGGGCAACAGAGCAAGACTCCATCTCAAAAAAAAAAAAAAAAAAAAAAAAAAAAGTATCAGGAACTGGAGATGGTTAGTGGGGTGAAGAGCAGTTTCAGGAAAGAAGTTCACCATCATCCTATATTTAAGGGACTATGATATGTATATAAAAGAGGGATTAAAACTTGAGCAGCAAATGACAGAACTAGAGCAAATGAGTAGAATAATATCTTATTCCTTGAGCAGCTGTTATGTGCCAGGAAAATTGCTAAATACTTTTCACATATAACTTAATTCATGAAACAAACCACTGAGGAAAGGGCTCATCATCCTTATTTTATAGGTGAGAAAAATGAGGCTCAGAGAGATTAAAGAAGTTACTTGAAGTCAAACAACTAGTAACTGGCAGAATTGGGACTCATACTCAATTTTGTATGACTCTAAAACCCTTGTTCTTTTTACTGAATTATATCACAGAGAGGTGAACTGTTAAATACCAAATGGAGGAAGAATACTTTTTATAATTAAAATTGGTAAAAAAAAAAAAAAAAGTAATGAACTATCATTTGAAGTGGTGAGCATCCCATCACTGGGCATTTCTAAACAGAGATAATGTGATCATGTGTCAGGACTATTATAGTGAGAGTTTTACTTTGAGTGGAATATTGTACTTTAGAACAGATGCTTGGATTAGATGACCATTAATTATGGTCTATTTCAATTTCCATGAGGTTATTGAAACTGTGCCAGAGCATAACAAATGTATGCTTTTCAAAACTCTCCCTACCTTCTGAAACTAGCCGCAATGTGAACTTGTCCTTTCTTCACTTCGCCTCCTTAACTCACTGCAGCGTTATGTGATGTGTACAGGTGGGGACTTTAATAAAACCCTATTTGATGATGACTTGATGAAAGTCTATTTGGCCTGTTTAGATAGGAGAAAAACAAGTCATGTGTGTTTAAGTGCAGTGTAAGTTTCTTTAATTTGAAATATTGGAGCCAAGCAATGCAAAAGCTGAGAGACTCCATTTAATAGCATGTTAATATATTAAAACGCTTAATAATACATTCATAATATTTAAAATACAAATATTTCTACAATGTAATATTATTTTACAGATGGTATTTAGTAAATAGCCAGTATTCACTGGGAAGTGGGGAATTCATTGTCCTTTGTGCCTTGCTTTGTCGACACATTCTACCACATGAAGGCCAAGAGCCCGTAAGAATAGAAAAACCTTTCTGTCAGCAGCAGCCTCATCAAGCTGGTCCCTCTGTAGACTCCGCTCTGTTCACTTATTTTCTTTATCCTTACTGCTAATTCATCAAGTAACCATTTCGCCTTCTTTTAAAGCACAGCCACAAGCATTATTTCTTCCCGGAGCTTTCATTGACCTGTGCCTCTCCCTGCACTGTACCTCTCGAGGTATCCAGTAGTGGTAGTTGAAGTATATGAAGAAGGATTTTATACATTCTTTACTTTTGTTTTGAGTAGTTCTTTTAAACCTTGTGAAAGCAATTTCACAAGTGCTTCCTATAACGTTGCTCTGATGTGGATAGGAAAGATCTCATTATAGCCTTTGGACATGAAGAAACTGAGACATAAGGAGGCCGAGAATTGCCAAGTAGTGGTAGAGTTTTAGCGTCTTTCAGCTCCACCGCTCTACTAGCCAATTGTGTGTTCCAAAATATTTCCCACAGGTTTCTGATTCTTGGATTTTAAGTGGTATGCTATGGTTGGTACCTGGGATTTGATGTATTTAAAATTTGTTTGGGCCAGGTGCAGTGGTTCATGCCTGTAATCCCAGCACTTTGGGAGGCTGAGGCAGGTGGATCACCTGAGGTTGGGAGTTTGAGACCAGCCTGGCCAACATGTTGAAACCCTGTCTCTACTAAAAATACAAATATTAGCCAGACATGCACACCTGTAATTCCAGTTACTCCAGAAGCTGAGGCAGGAAAATCACTTGAACCCAGGAGGCGGAGGTGCAGTGAGCAGATATTGTCTCACTGCATTCCAGCCTGGGTGACAAAGCGAATCTTTGTCTCAAAAAAAAAAATTGTTTGACTCATTATTTGAATGGGTCATGCAAGTGCTGACCAATTCATGGAGAAAAGTATGGTTATGGAATCCCTACTAGAATGTGAACAGATTTTGAGAAAGGCCTACCATTGAGGTGAGTGTGCTGTAACCTGAGCATGTGAGACCAAAAAAACACTTGAGAAAAATTTTTGCTTTCAGAATTCATCCATGTGACTTTATAGATTGGATATTCTGGTTTCATCCAGCTAGCCCCAAAATGACAGAGGGTTGTCTTGCGCAGTCAGAGATGTGTACTGTAAAGATTATTGGGGACTACTGAGGAGCCAAAGGTTCTAATTATAGAGTGTCTTAAGATTAGATTATTATCTTTTTTACTTTCCTGGCCTCAGCTCTCTCTTATGGCAAGTGAAGGGTTTGCAATAAGGTCAGTGGTTCTCAGACCATAGTCTTTGGAGTACATGGACCAGAATCACCAGGGGACTTGTTAAAAGTTGAGATGCCTGGACTCCATCCAGGGTACTGAATTGGAATCTCTGGAGTGGCACTTGTTTATCTGCCTTTTGACAAGTTGACCAAATATGCAAACTAAAGTTTGAGTACCTCTGGATGCGGGAGATTCTAAGGTTCCTTCCAGCTCTATGATCCTTTGAATGAGAAAGACAAAGACAGACAGCAATTACGGATTTCATTTCAGATTTCTTCACTATTCTTTAATGTCAGAGCCGTTAGTAATTTTAAATTTGCCAGAAATCACCTAATTAGCATGTGATGACAATATACTGTTTTTGTTTTTTATGTCTGCCTCCTCCAGCTTATTATCAGCATTGTTTCTATTTCTTTTGTGCATTACTACGGTAATCAGTCTCTTCTTATTCACTTCCATCCTTTATATCGTCATCAGAGATTTTTGGTGTGTTTTTGTCCATAAAACAACAAACACAAAAAAAGTCCTTCACATGATTAATACGTTGCTTTTTTTTGGCAATAAAATCCCTTAATTTCTCAGCATGGCTTACTAGACCTTTCCAAGTATTATTTATCTTTGTAGTTTTATCTCCCAAATTTTTACCCTCATCCAGCCAGGAATACTTTAATTCTCAAACTAGTTTAGGCAGCTGATTACCTAGAGTCACCTTGTTTCTTTCTTTCTTTTTAAATATGAAATAGCTTTATAGTTTACTTCATTGTATGATCTGAGAATTTTATTCATAGAAAATATTACTATATGATAACATTTTAGACCAGAAACATTTATTAATAATAAAAAAAACCAAGCACTGGATTTAGTTTGGCTCTCTGAGTTTTCTTTTTTTTTTTTTTTAATTTATTTATTTATTATTATTATACTTTAAGTTGTAGGGTACATGTGCATAACGTGCAGGTTTGTTACATATGTATACTTGTGCCATGTTGGTGTGCTGCACCCATCAACTCGTCATTTACATCAGGTATAACTCCCAATGCAATCCCTCCCCCCTCCCCCCTCCCCATGATAGGCCCCGGTGTGTGATGTTCCCCTTCCTGAGTCCAAGTGATCTCATTGTTCGGTTCCCACCTATGAGTGAGAACATGCGGTGTTTGGTTTTCTGTTCTTGTGATAGTTTGCTAAGAATGATGGTTTCCAGCTGCATCCATATCCCTACAAAGGACGCAAACTCATCCTTTTTTATGGCTGCATAGTATTCCATGGTGTATATGTGCCACATTTTCTTAATCCAATCTGTCACTGATGGACATTTGGGTTGATTCCAAGTCTTTGCTATTGTGAATAGTGCCGCAATAAACATACGTGTGCATGTGTCTTTATAGCAGCATAATTTATAATCCTTTGGGTATGTACCCAGTAATGGGATGGCTGGGTCATATGGTACATCTAGTTCTAGATCCTTGAGGAATTGCCATACTGTTTTCCATAATGGTTGAACTAGTTTACAGTCCCACCAACAGTGTAAAAGTGTTCCTATTTCTCCACATCCTCTCCAGCACCTGTTGTTTCCTGACTTTTGAATGATCGCCATTCTAACTGGTGTGAGATGGTATCTCATTGTGGTTTTGATTTGCATTTCTCTGATGGCCAGTGATGATGAGCATTTTTTCAT